>NC_030851.1:40470081-40770081 GCF_000208745.1 Theobroma cacao
AATTATATATAAAATATTAATATTTTATATTTTACAAATAATTTATTCTTTTTTATTCTATTTTTGCCTTTTTTTTTTCATGGGTCGGTCGCCAGAAAGGCAACCGGTGTAACAAAACGCCGATCTGGCGCACCATCTGGCCGGATCTGGCCACTATGGCGCCAGATCGGCGCTTCCTCACGGCTGGATCTGGCCGTGGAGTGCCAGATCCAACCGTGGGATCTGGTCGGGAAGCACCAGCTCCGGTGCTTCCCGCGGCGAGATCTGGCCGTTGAGTGCCAGATCTGGCTGGATCTCGATTCAATATTGTCGGAAAGGACTAGATCGACGTTTTCCGATCATATTCGGTTGCTGTCGTCGCCGTCGCCGCCGGTGTTGAGTTCCAGTTAGAGAGAGAATGAGAGAGGGAGAAGAGAGAGAAAGAAAAGGGAAAATGAGAGAAAAAAAGTATTTATAGGTATAGGGTTGTAATATTTTTAGGTTATAAGGGTTATTTTGATCATTATATATTTGAAAGCTATTCCATGAGCCATGGAATAGCTATTACTATGGGGGAGGGGAATAGTTAAAGATGACTTTTAACCTATTTGACAGAATTTTTATTCCTGCGGAATTGCTATTCCGTATTTCAATTTGGTACCAAACGAAGGAATAGGAAATGACCGGGAATAGAGGGGGAATAGCATAGCTATTCCCCGTACCAAACGTGCCATACTTCTCTTAAGATTTCAAATTTTTCAGGTACTATTTTGTGATAATTATTTTTTTAATTAACATCTAATAGATAGCTTTTTTTTCGCTTATCACTTTATTAATAATTTTTGTTCTTATTTTGATTTAAAATTAACTTTTTTGTTTATATCTAAGAATATCTTTGTGAGAATTGAACTTATTTATAATAAATTAATTAAAAAAAAAGAAAAAAGACGCCGTACTCCATTGGATGCTAATTGTGAAAAAAAAAAAACTCAAAATGTCATAAGAAAAAAAAAAGTAAAAATTACAAAAAATGGAGGTAAAAGTTACCTAAAACTATATAATCGCTTATCAATGATGTTGAATAATATAAAAATGGCTCTCTTTCAAAGTTGTTTATCACGAATTTCATATCAATAAGAAATAGAGTGAGTTTTAAGTATATAAACATAAGTATTTCGTTACTAGATATATCTTTTGGGTTGGAACGTGGACTTGTAACAAGTGGCATTAGAATAAATTGAATCTTCATTGATGTGAGGTTTTTATGAGAAATACAAAAGTCAAGGTAGATCTCAATTAATGTAAGAATCTTTATCCTTTACGAGTGAGATAAAAAGTCATGAATCCCACATCAATAAAAGATAATATAAATTTTAAGTATATAAATATGAACATTCCATCACTTATTAGATATACTTTTCATGTTAAAAACGTGAGTTCGTGATACTGTGCAATTTTCTTATACTAAAATTACTGTACCATATCTCATCCAATGAAATTATTGAGTCAAGAAGGGAGGCCGAAGTAGGTGGCATGTGCAGAAATATAATGAAATTTCATTGCTGAAGCAGGAACGTGTAGCTCATGCCCTACAATCATTTTCAGAAAAAGATGGTGCCTTATCCAGGCCATGACCCAGCATACTGGTGTCATTTTGTAGCGTGGTGGCCGTGCCTGGCACGGTCATGGGCCATTTTTGTTTTTTCCCTTCACGCTACACGAGAGCCAACAATGAAAGGCCTTCATCGTGGCCTTATCGTTATCAAATCAGGCAATGAGAGATCCTCTTCAAGGGTTCATCGTCGCCAAAACACTAAGCTACGAGTCCATGACTCATGGATGCCGGCATTCTTTGGCATATTAATTCCTTGTATTTGAATATTCGATTTAATAATAAGTACATTTAATTTCGTGATGAAATAATCTTTTTAAAAGTTTATTGTTATTATGAAATGAATACATTACGAATACATATTAATTTCATTGCACTCGAGGATTTAAATTCTTTTACTTAAAAATAAATTTATTCACGAAAAAGAGAAATGATTTAAAGGTAAAGCATAATTAATTAGTGTTTGTGACCTCATAATTAGGACATATAAAATGATTGATGTGATCAAGAGACGAGTGTCTTTTATTCTTTGCAACTTTAACTTGGGATGCACAATTAAGTCTCGATTAATATTCTTTACTAAGTTCTAATAATTTATGACTAATTTTAATTTTCTCTTAAGTTCAATTTATTTTTGATTAAGATTTTATTAAAGGTGCATATGTAAAAAAAACCCCAAAATTGTTTAAAGCCTATCAAAGCTTGCTAACTGGTTTAAGCTTTCAATCAAAAGCATATCATTTAATGTTCATGTGGCACTAATATGAAAGATAAAAAATATCATATCAATATGTCACGTCATCATCAATTACGATATGATAATATATTATTTTAGTATTACGTAATATAAAATGACAAGTGATATTTTGATTAATAATAATTAATCAACTATTAATGCTTATTTAATTTTAAATAAAAATAAAAAAATTTGATTGATCGTAATAAAAAATAATAACTTATTTGAATTTTTTAAAATAATTCATAAGGTTTTTAGATAATAAAACAATGTTTTTGATTTAAAAAACTACACCGGTTTTGTGGATTCAAATACAAGCCCAAGCCCGATCCATAAGCATTTTTATTCTTGGACTCTAAAGGCCGATGGGCCCAGCCAGGTCCAAGTCATTAGCCCAACCATTTCTATTATATTTATTGGCGCCTTAAAAAGTCAATGGGCTCTTGATTGTGTTCTGGGAGGGACCTACGAAGTCCGCGTTTCTTTAACCAATCAAAGAAGAGTCTTGATGTCACTAATCCAATGAGAAAAACCCACGTGGACAACCCACGTAACTTGGCGCTCCATTTTCCCTCTTATAACAATCGCCTCGTTCGTTCGTGCCCTTCGATCTCCTTATTATGATTTTAATTATTTTCGCATTTTTTTTGACAAATATAAAAAAGAGAAACAGTTATTAAACGGCTTCGTAAATGGAATTACACGATGCCGGACTCCGGCGAGTGTTCGTGTTGGCATTTTGCGTGGCCGGGATTTGGTCTGCCTATATTTATCAGGGTGTTCTTCAGGAAACTCTGTAAGTATTTTTAGTTTATATTCTTTTTCTCTTTTGGAATTTCTTATTGGATATTTTTCGCTTAGGCGTTGCTTTGTTTGATCTGTTGTTGAAAGGTTCTGAGTTATTCATTCGATTTCAATGTGCGACAAATTATTCGTATTTTTTGAGTTAATTTCAAAGTTGATTTAGATGCAAAGAAGAGAAAAGCTTGGATCTTAGTGAATACTTTACCGTTGTTTTAGTTGGCTTGAATTAGGATAATTTTTAGTGAATTTATTCCATTCGTTTTAATCAAATCTATTTCTTGAAAATTGCAAAGTGTTCATTTAAATAATTTTCATTAATTTTCCGTTGGCATTTTCAAGATTTCACTTTCCCAAATTGCTGTTTATCGAGAAACTTCAATTTTTTTGTTCTTAAAATGGATAGAAAGGTGATTAATTGAACTACGACATGTCTTGGCATTTAGGTCCACCAAGCGATTTGGTCCCGATGGGAAGAGGTTTGAGCATCTTGCGTTCCTTAACTTGGCGCAAAATGTGGTCTGCTTAGTTTGGTCATACATAAGTAAGCTTCCCCATTCCCTCTACCATTGACTCACGATGATTAGGGTTAATAATGTGTTTGTTCTTGTGATTCCTATGCAGTGATAAAGCTTTGGTCCAGTAGCAGCAGTGGCGGAGCTCCCTGGTGGACTTACTGGAGTGCTGGAATCACGAATACAATTGGTCCGGCCATGGGTATAGAAGCATTGAAATACATCAGTTACCCTGCTCAGGCATGTCTGACATTCTCCATACTTGTAGATGTTTTTCGCATTTTATTTTTACTGGTTTTTAGACTTTTAGTAATTCTCTGTGTTGATCATTAAGATTTAACATGAATTGGCAAATGGTTTAGATCTCGAGTTTGGTCACTAGTGTAGGGAGACATGTTCTATTGGAGTCTTTTGGTGTTAAATTCTTAATTAATGATGCCTTTTCTACTCTGGTTTTCTTATTTGGCACAATACTTCTATATGTATGTGATTAAACAATTAACATTTCTTAATTTAATGCCATGAATATAGTTGAACCCAAATGTTTTCTCTCTAGTGACGGGGGCTTTATTCCTTAGTACTGTTGATTTTCCAGTGATAGCTTAGTTGATTTATTTTAGCATTTGATGTTGCTCTTCTTACTTGCAGGTGCTGGCAAAATCCTCAAAAATGATTCCTGGTAAGATATACTTTATTTTCTATAAACTCTTTTTCTCATGGATCTTCATTGATTGGTTTGTTAATAGTATCATGTAAAGCATTAGTAATTTTTGAGTTGGTAGTGTATTCCAGCTGCAAGGTACGTGTTACTATTCTTAATTTTTTTTAGGTTAAAGAATTGTGTATCATGAATTTTTAGCAATAGCTAATCGTGTATTTTTACCTTTATGCAGTCATGCTGATGGGAACTCTAGTTTATGGTATTAGATACACTTTACCGGAGTATATCTGTACTTTCCTTGTGGCTGGAGGGGTATCTACATTTGCACTTATGAAGGTGAGAAATGTGTTATTTGTTAGACTGTTATAACAATGCTACTTCCATTTTTGTGAATTTGATTTGTCATCTTGCTTCTTCACAACGCATATTGGAGGACTAAATGTCATGATGTACCCCCTATATCATTTCATTTCTGAGTCTTATGTTGCGCTTGTGTCCGCTTTAATTTTATTCCAGACTAGCTCAAAAACAATTAGCAAGTTGGCACATCCCAATGCACCTCTTGGATATGGGCTCTGCTTTTTGAACCTTGCTTTTGATGGCTTTACAAACGCCACTCAGGATTCAATAACTGCAAGGTATGTTTGTGGAAACATTTTCCCACTTTATCTTTTGTGCTTGGCTTTTTTCATGAAGACTAATTATGCATGCATGATGTGACAGGATTGCTGTTTTATCCTCCTTATACCTTTGTTAGTGTCAATGTATAATCGAATTAACCAATAAATATGCTTGTAGATATTTTAATTTAAAGGCTTTTTCTCGCTCTCTTGATCACTTTCTCACTGAGATGTCAGCTCATGTAGATTTTCAAGAACGAATTATGGACAAGCAAGATACATGGGAACTAAACAAACCAGCTTGCTGACATATCAAACTTATGTTCCCTCATTTTCTTGCTATGGCCTTTAAAATGTGCATAAGTTGTTTCCATTTCCAGTATCGTAGATATTTTCATCAGAACTGATTTTCTCACTCAAATCTTTTTTGGTTTCCTTTGCTTAGGTATCCAAAGACAAGTGCTTGGGATATCATGTTGGGGATGAACCTATGGGGTACCATATACAACATGATTTACATGTTCGGATGGCCTCATGGTAGTGGTTTTGAGGCAGTCCAGTTTTGCAGGCAGCATCCAGAAGCTGCCTGGGATATTTTCCTCTATTGCCTCTGCGGTGCTGTTGGCCAGAATTTCATTTTCCTGACCATAAGTCGATTTGGCTCCTTGGCGAACACAACCATTACCACCACACGGAAGTTTGTCAGCATCGTGGTGTCTTCTCTGCTGAGTGGCAATCCCCTGTCTGGAAAGCAATGGGGTTGTGTACTCATGGTCTTCTCTGGGTTGTCATACCAAATCTACCTGAAGTGGAGGAAGCTGCAGAGGTTGCAGAAGAAGAGAAAGGCCTGAAGGAGGCCTAGTTTTGAGCTTTGCGTATAACCCCTTTTATTTATTTTTTTTTGTATTTTTTAACCTCTCCCCATCATTGTAGCCCTAAGGTTCAATGATCCCAAATTTTAATCAATACTTAGAAATTGGTAGATGTAATTGAATAGATATTCATTCGAGGAAAAAAGAACCATCTGTGTCGATAAGCTGTGAGCTTTAAGTGTTCTATTCGAAAAACTTGTTGTGAACTTGTCATATCAAGGTATGAAACAGCGCTTTGATACCCAGGATACAGCTGTAATTGCATTATTTGGTTCACTTTCACTTCTCAGTCCCTACAAACTTTCAATATTTCGGGCAGTTAAGATGAATTTGAACGTTTAATGCTTCGCCAAATTTAGATAGACAAGCCAGCCCCAGGCTTCTCCCTTCAGGTTTTTCACTATTCCAATTTTGGAAGCCTCTCTACAGAATTTCCAGATTGGGTTTGGGCCAAAGCTCTGCATTATTTGCATGGGATCTCGGGGGTCAAAACAGTCAAACCGCACCATTCCTTCGAGAAAGTTTATGGCCAGTAAGTGTCACTTTAATTTGTATGACGTTCCCTCCCTTCTTTTTACCCTTTTGCTTTTCCTTTGCTCATAATTACACTTGTCCACCACTATTACCTCCTACCCTCCCCACGGATGATCTTCCTTAATAACAGAGTTTTCCAACACTCTTCTTCTGTACAACAAAACAGAGATCAGAGACAGGTTTGGTTAGAAAGAGAGGAAGGGAAAGAAAGGGGTGATTCCATTTCAGTGCTTAGCCAGACCAAATGGATGCTCTCTTACATTCTCTGTAAGTATGCTGCTTTTTACATTCTTGTTTTTCTTATGTTTCCTTTGGTTTTCTCCTCTTCGAAAGAAAGAGAAAACATCAGTTTGATAATGCTCCGATTTCTGGAAGATATGGAAATATTGCATTAAAATTGGCTTGCTATCTCAAGTGTTCTCTGCAATTTTTTTTTGCCTGTTCTTTTCAGTGTACGGGTTTTCCAAAGATCCAAAACGATTCAAGTTCATGATTCCATTGCTACCTAGCTACCTGCATCGTGTTTTTCATCTGTAACAAACTGTCACATCTTCTGTCTATTTAGATTTCATAATGGATGAACTCAAATTGGGGAAATTGTATAAGAAAAGAGTCAGAGAGAGCTAATAATGCACACCAAAGCCAAAACACATTTTCACTCAAATCACATCGAGTATCATTACATTAGAAATCAGGATAGAAAACCACAAAAAACTTATTCTATACCCTCTGCACACCGGACAACATCAAATAGGAATCGAATCAAGTGGTTAATCCTCCTTCACTATGACTTTTTTTTCTTCCTCTGTTTCTTTTATCATATGTAGGCAAGCTGCCAATGTATAATTACACTCTAAGGATTTTATATAGAAGGTTCTGTACAAAATCACAAATCAAGGACAAAAACTGGATCAGAAGGATGGAAGAAGAGATACCCGAAACCGCTCCGGATGAGATGACAAACAAAAGAATGACACACACTAACAAGCACACACTGTTTTTAATGTGAGTATTAAGGTAGTACTCTCTAGTAGGAAAAAAGGGAAATTAGAAGAGAAAAATTAATGGGGCTCAGGACATCTTATTGGATGTGTCTGAGCTAGAATGCACCAAAACATTCTAAGCCAGTAGCTGGGAATGCAGATCATTAAATGCCTTGTTGTAAAATTCCAGGCCAAGATGGCTGCAATCCTAGGATGAAAAAAAATGGATGAAAACTCAACATGAGCTATGTTGCTCAAGGGAACGAATGATGAGATATATTGACTATAGACCAATGTTGTTTTCAGTATAAGAGATGATCAGAGGTTTGTTATAGACTATGGAGGAGGACTCGTTTGCAAGGTGGTGGTTGTGAAAGATTGTTTCCTGGATTAGGAGAAGGGGACTCCATTCCAAGTGTCTTAAGTAGGAAGTTCCTTTCCTGAAAAAGAAACAAAAACATAGTGGTCAGTCTCATATGAAAGTTCGAGATAATGTTCCTGCAGGTGTGTACGCTAGCATTTCTATATTAGATTAAGAAAAGGAAAAAACAATACAAGTAGTGCAGAACTCTATTTTGAGTTTCACATGCTCACACTTTTAGAGCAAAACCATATATAAGAGGGGAACAGACCGGAGGAAATTTATGAGTAAATGGAATTGCAGCATGGACTGAACCAGTATTACAACTTGAGCATGAATAAAACTCTAAAATGTTTTTCAAAATAAAAATTTCCAGTTTAAAAAATCCTTATTGGATTGGTTAGAAATTTGTCATCCAGACTATACTTTCTAGCACGATGGAGGAAAGTATGATTCAGTTAAGTAACTTCTTTTTTACTATCAAGGAGCACTATGATCAAAGCTCACTTTGGCAAAAACCAGAATCCTAGTTGGCCTCACTATGTTTCTTAGCATTTTTCTTAGAGCTTAGATGGGCTGTTGTCTTGAGATGATGACACCTAGGCAATAACTCACAGAAATTTTGGGGTGTAGACATGTAGTTGAATTACATACTCATCTGACTATTAATTCAGTGATTAGTTACTAATACTTAAAATATCTTGCACATACACCACGGTCAATTGGTGGTTTCTCCACTTAAATGTAGAAAACGTGGATAACTACAAATAATGAGAAAAATTTATGAGTGGTAAACCATTGATGAAGAAATGGGAAAAGCCTATTGTATAAATATGCGAGGGAAAAGAGAGATAGAGAGACACAGCACAAGAAAAAATGCTTAATGGAATTTGGTTTTCAGAAAGCACTCTGCAGTCCTTGTTATTCTCTAATCTACCCTTTTTTTCTCCCTTTTCACTCTGTAATCTACATTTTTTTTTGTTTATTTAGTTTTTTTCTTAGTATTTGGTATGGCAGTTTCTGCAAATATAGCTGTATAGTGTATTTAGAAATGAAATGTTACTCTCTGATTTGCCTGGCTGTTTGTTTTTTTCTAATTGATAGTGTTTTAATTTGTGATAGCAGGAACTTCAATTTGACTCTGGTTTAAAATTTTGGGCCACTTCAATTTCAGACAAGAATCTAGTAACAGCTTTGCCATTATCATTTCCACAGATGCTTTCAGCACTAGCCACAAAAGTTACTAATGCCTTGCCAGTTTGTTAACTCAAAGTGCTCCTAACACTATTTGACTAACGAGTTCAAAGTCCTAGCAATGGTTCAAACAACCTCTTAACGGTGGCTGAGAAGTATATGAAAGTTCTGCTGCTACTGCTGGTATAAATAGATGCATAACTATTAATCCACACTGGTATTGTTCTTGGTAGGCTAGGCACTGATAAGCTCACAACTCCACTACAAGTATAAGTGCAGATGGAATTAAAGTCTTAAGAAAGATAAAACAAGAACTAGTACCTGCTACTGCAACTTATATTATCTGCTAGAGCTCCAATTCTTATAAAATGGATCTGTAGTTGGTAGAATCAACAATTCAAGATAACTTACACTTTCCGAAAATTTTGGGCTGGGAATTCCTGCTGCTAGAGATCTGAAAAGTGGGGTGACTTGGACTGGGGAACTGAAGTCTGCACTTGATGAGGTAGAAGCAACTACAATGTTTGTTTGGTCATCACAAGATGGGATTATCTCGACTGTGGTAATATAAGACATTTCATCAGAAACATTATCTTTTTTTATCCACTTTATAGTCAATAAACAAGGTATCCTAGGCCTTTATACCAGATATAGAATTTCATTACCATGATCTGTGTTTGCACTGGAAAGAGCACCTTTCTCCTGTTCACTACCACAATTTTGCTCTCCAATATGACTTGACAGTATATCCTGGTGCAGTGCATGTATCTTAACTTGAGTTTCTTCTCCTTTTTGCCCAGCCAGATGAGGCATCAGCGTTGACCCTGTACTGTATTCAGAGCTGGCTGGAGATGCCTCATACAGATCAGGTTGCCTAGAACATAGTAATCACTAGTTAGTGTTAAGTAAGAAATTTTTCTAAATCTGAATGCAAGTCAACTGATTTTTCTGTTACCTCCAAGATGGTCGACTTCCCTCGTTACTGCTCCTTAAATCCTCTAGCAAGTCTTTGAAATCTTCAAGTTGAAAATCAATATCAGAGATTGTATATCTGAAGATGTCATTTTCTTTACTCTGATTCAAAAAGTCTTGGAGAACCTGAATATAACATAGGATGAAGGTTAGGGACATGTAATGCATAAAATGGACTGTTAGCCCCAGGGTATTTAAGAATTAGCACTGTACTAATTTTGAAGGTACTGTGATGATCATATTTGATATTGACAACACGAAAACATATAGGAAATACAAAATTACTTCTCACCTTCCAAGCATTTTCCAGACTCTGTTCTGTATTATCTGTGTTAACTTTCAATGCAAGTGAGCTGAGTAGCTCTGCTTGCTGCATCAAAGCAGTTATCTTCGGATCATCCTTTTTGAGAAATGTTCCTTGAGTTCTATTATTCTGAGCTGCTAATGAATAAAGGAGAAAGAGAATATAAGTGTTATATTATGAACAACTTCAAAGGAGTGATTTGCTATTGTCAAAATTTCTCTTTGCAGGTCTGGTAAGAGTAAGAGCAACAGAATCAAGTGCCGATGCCAAGAAGTTTTTGCTTGAGGAGATTTACCATCATTAGAGACCTCCTTAACATTGTTGATTTGAGATTGCACCACCACATTGTTAACATTGTGGAGATTTTGACCCAAAACAGCAAATGGATGCCTTAGCTGCTGATTGATTATTGTTCCAGATACTTTATGTGCTCTATCTCCGAAATCGCAATTTTCCATGACATCAGAGATGTGGGATCTCCTGGATTGTAAAAAGGGAAGGTTTTAATTTGTAAAGTGACAATAATTCTTGATCATCACTGTGTATATACATTTCTAGGTCCATGGTGTACCTCATTCTCTTAACAGGAGCAGTACATTCTGTTGTTCCCTCTGTATTGAACCCATTTTGGAATAAAATTCTTTTGTTATTTGCGTTTATACATGTTGTTGTGTTCTCTTTTGCCAAGGCTTCATACTTAGCTCTCTTCTTGCATAGTGTGGAGAACCGATTTTTAACAGCGTTATCCGTTCTGCATTAATAACATAATATCAGTAAAAATCAATAATCTAACAACAGAAAATCGAGAAATGATTGTTAGGAAAGAGATCACTTTTTTGACAAAGTATTTTTTTTTTTTTGGTTAAAAACATATATACCTGCCTGAAACCACCTTTGCTATTTCTGTCCATCTATTGCCAAATACCTTTTGAGCCTGCAGATTCACCTTAAGGCATCAGCTCAGAATCCACATTCAATGATCAAGAATAACACTTATCCAAACTGGAAATTCAAGTGGTTGTTGTTTGCCCAACTTTTCAAAGACAAACCACTGTGTCAATCAGTTTAAGGTCTGGCCTACCTCTAATAAACCCCTTTTTTATCTGTTTTGAAAACTCAACACCTACTGTGCCAGTAACATGCGACAGGTGGTACAAACTGATCAATGAAAGTAACATTTCCTCCCCAGAAGATAAGCTTTGTTAAAAAAAGAGTGTGACCACATTTAGCTTGAACGAAGATAGAGGACAGAAATTTATTATTATTACCTCACATAAGAGCATATCTTCCTCTGGTGACCATCCCCCTTTCTTGAAATCAGAATTCAAGTATGTGTACCATCTGTGGAAAGACATTAAATTAGGATTAAAACCAGTAATCAAGAAATGATCAAAATGGAAGATCATCAAGCAAACTCTTTGAAAGCAATATCATCATCATCATCATGGTTTTTCAACAACCTTCTCCTGCACTGCCTTGTGGTTTTATCCTTGAATTTTGAGGCAATGATAGCCCAGCTGCACTCAAATAAGACCAAAACACACCCCTTTCAATCCCATTCATCATAAAACAATAGCAAAAAATGGTTTTAATGAAAGAAAAGAAGGAGCACTGAATGAAGAACAAAGGGCTCACTTTTCAGTTCCATGTAAACTGATTTGTTCACGAAGTATATCATCTTCCTGCATCAAATAAGAAAGAACCCCCCCAAAACAAAGAATCAATCAACGAATAAACAAATAAATACAACAGAGGAAAACAAAGAAGAGAAATTTAAAAAAATAAAAAATAAACCTCTTGAGTCCACGTCACTATATGACGCTCCTTCTTCTTGGAATCTTCATTGCCAGCTCCACCATTCTTCTTCTTTGTTTCCTGCATTTTTTTTTGGTCCCTCCTCCACTACTCTCTTATTTCTCCTCTTATCTCTGTCTTTCACTCAGTCTCTGGCCTTCCTTGACGCTCCTTCCCTTTTATTAAACCCAAGTGGCATGCTGAAAAGCGAACCCCTTTGGCTACCTTTTATTAAAAAAAAAAAAAAACCCTGAAAAAAGGAACCAACAACACACTTCCACTTCCCTCTCTTTCTCTTTTACAACAAAGGTCACTGTTGGGTTCAAACGGAATCCATATACCTCTCGATAACTCTATGCTTTGTCCCCCTCCCCTTCTACTCCATTCCTCGGATTCTAACCTTTTTTTTTCTCCTTCTCTTTCTGTTTATACTTAGAAAAAGAGAATCATATAACCTCCACCACCCTTCACCACCCCATTTTTAAAACGCTACTAAAGCTTGGACTTTGCGATTCAAATTTACATGTACGTACGTAGAACCGAAAAGGGTAGATCTAAAATGGGAAAAAGATTGAAACTTTGAAGAGGAAAAAGAGAAAACATGGGAAGAGAGTGATGATCTGTTCTGTCTGAAATGAATTCCTTGGTTGGTTTCTCTCTCAAAGAAAGAAACTTTTTGAAATATACTTTCTCTTTCTTACAAGGATTTTGTATTTTATTTCCTAATTTAAAAAAAAATTGGAAAAATAAATAAATATTAATTTAAATCAACGGATTCTTGCTCTAGTGCGCGGGTATGAAGGAGAGTTTGAAAATCCAAAATAAATAAATAAATACAATAAATAAATAACGCTGAATTTCATGATGCTGTGTTCTTAATGAATGCCCTCAGAGACTAACCCCACTCTGCCCCTAAAGCAACCATATTTTTAATTATTTTATTATTTTAATTTTTTTATTATTTTTTAACAATTAAATAACTTGACGATCTTCGTGACCTAACCTTCAATTCTTCACAGCTCTTTCACTTGATATTTTTGGAGGGTTAAATTTTTTACATTCAAAATTTCTTCACAACAATCCCCACTCGACGCGACATTCACGTAAGAGCAACGCGTGGGTTGATTGGATGGGAAGCCCTGGCGATGCCAGTCGATGTGGCTGGTTCTCATTGGTGCGTGAGTTCACGTGAACTTTTTTGGTTTTAATTGGTTTCATTTAATTGGAGTGGAAAATGTAAATGTTGTTTTGTTTGGATCAAATTTTTTGAAATGTATTTTGTTTGTGTGTGTTTTGAGGGAATCATTGATTGCAACTTTCTTGCTTTCTTTCTCACTTCCTTCTTTGTTTGTTTCTCATGTGAAGCATATTAATCATTTCAAGTTCCAGTAAATCGGAGAAAAATATCTTATACTTCGAGACGAAATAAATTTGTCTCTCGAAATTTAAGTTTCGACATCTAATCATCGTTTGCGTTATTTGATATCCGAGCAAAAAATTATCGATAAATGGAGATGTAATTTAGAGCGAAATTGATTAAATTTTTTGCAACCCCAATTGTCACTTGCTAATCTTTTCTTTTTAAAATATGAGTGACATTTATTGCCTATATGTTGATGTCCTATCTCCTACTAAATTTCAAAGATTTTAGACTTATATATCAAGAGTTTGACTTTTAAAATTAAAGTTTTTTATGTTAAGTTCGCGTCGGCTCCTTTTGAAAGTGATCAAATAAAACTTAAAATTGAAAATCAGAAGCGATAAATTGAAATGGTTTATTACATAAATCAAGTGTACAATATTTGAAAAAGAAATTGATTAAGTTTTGGTACCTTACTTAAAAATTACGATAGAATTTTCATCGTTTAATAAAGTAACGATCAAATTTTTTATATAGACAAGATTTGTAATTAACTTTCTACGTATTATTGCTATTCTAGTTGAATTCTATCCATTTTGATATTCAAAATTAATTTTCATCTGATCATTTTTTAAAAGAAAACATGACTTAAAAAATTCTATCTAAGTTTTGTCCCTAATGCTAAGAGGTTGACCACTTTTTTGATTGATGTATTAATGCATTTACATCACCCAAATCACATTATTTAATTAAATATTTAAAAAATAGGTGTAATAATTTGTAATTACTAGTAAAATGTTTAAACTATAATTTTTAGTTTTCTCTTAATGGAATTTCAAAGGAGTGGCAAATGTTGTTAGGCATTTCAAAGTCCAAGTTTTCCCACAAGAAGTCAAATTTTTTGGCTAATACATTATTTTTATAAGAAAATTACACCTTCTAAAAAAGTTTCAAACCAAGAGAAGCAAATTTGCTATTATAATCCATCTAGAAACATTCTTTTTTTCTTTCCTCTTCATTCATCCAATTGAGATTAAAAAATCGAAACAAAGTTTATAGAATACAAAATTTAGTCGATTTCAGTGACGGATTTAGAATTTTGAATGAGAGGTGGTTAAATAGTAATTATAAAGATAATCATACTATATATATATATATATATATTAAGTTTTATACTTATAATAGTAAAGAAAATAAAACATTGACTCCGTCTCTGGTCGATTTTAAACATATGATTTAAATTAATAACCATGAATTTCACAATATCACAATATTGATAGAAAATCGTCACGTGTTACGTATTTTATAACAAAATCACATACTTTCACTAATTATCTAAAAAAAGAACATTCTACGAAACCTACGATTTGTGGAAAAAGACAAAATTGAAAAATTCAAGAAACACATGAAATAGTTAGCCATGTTTCTTCATAGGAAGCTATATATATACATATAATATATCATTTTATGATATTTATCATCATATGGTATAATACATATTGCATAGTTTCAACCATGCAACCGACAATCATGCTGTACAAGGAAAAACATGACTTCCACTTGCAACACACATGCATGACAAAGCTTTTCGCATTGAAGTGACCTAAACCTAACTATATTCAATCCTTTAAACGTTAAAATCTTTTGAAAATAAATGTGGGGCTTACCTTAGCCGGCCACTCTTATTATTAAAACCCACAAAAAATAAAAATAAAAAACCCATCTATTCTTCAATGTAATCCACCAAACCCGAAGCCACTTGTTGCAGTCCAAAGCCTATGCAAACCCTAGAAACTTAAAAACGGTTTTACCTAACTGTTGTGGGGAGCCACGTGGACAAAGAAACATCATGACACGTGGCTAAAAAAAGGGATGTGGGGGAATGAACCATATATTACATATCTAACTTTTTTTAAAAATCAAAGTTGATGGAAAATTGGTGGGAGAAGACAAAAACCCTACGAATGGCAAATGTCATGGGTCTCTTTCTTGACAGCGATTTCTCCCGCCAAAAAGGAGGTATTGATTCAAGTAACAGATGCTCCTTATGTTAGTTTGTGTTTATCTTTACATACATGGACGATTTTGAAGCCAAAGGATGATGTGTAAGATACCACATTTCAAATATTATATATATATATATATATATATATATACATAATATTTAATTAATAAAGTCTTTTGATAAATACTAGATATCCGAATACTTCGTTAAATAGGGTTAATTTGAATTAATTTTATTAAAATGATGATAAAAGAAATTTCATATCGATTAAGTTTGAGGTATTTAGATATGTTATTGTCAATTGATTGTGATTTTCATTCATCTTATCAAATATAAAAAATATTGAAACTTATTTTGCCAAAAAATTAATAGATTAAATTTTTTTTCATTGATGGAAAGGAATTGGGTTTTTTGCTCAAATGATTGATCTAAGTTCATATTTCAAAAACTGTAAGTCTATATTATTGGTTCTTTGTATAACATTACAAAATAAATAAAAAAAATCCACATACAATATATAAAAAAATCTTAAAAAAAATTCAAAAATTCAATTATTTATTACATTCGTATCGTTTACGAAGAGTTATCGATAAAGAAAGATTAAATTCGAAATTGTTATATAATTGAATAGTTAAAAGTTAAAAAAAAAAAAACTCCTTTGATAAAGATGTATAAAGACAAACTTTATATGGAGAGGGAATCTGAAAACACGTGGCAATATGTAAAAGGGGGAAGTGGAGAGATATTAGGAAAAATAGACATGGAGGAGAGTCGGTGATGTATTTGTCCCACAAGCAGCCATCAAAGAGCAAGAAGACCCAGGAAAAGACCGACCCTGTGGAACCCTATGCAAAAGTTTCAATTGCTTAAAACCATCTTTTTATAAAATAAAACTTTTAAAAGCTTTCAAAAAAAAATTAAAAACAGAAAAACAAAGAAAAAAATTAACGTCTCGCAAAGCATTACAGATCCTCCTTATATTCAAAAGGAAGAAAAGGAAAAACTCTCCCTCCCTCCTTTCTCCTCCCATTATGCCTTAATTTTGTCAGTTTTCGGCTTTTGATTGAGAGTGAACACTAAACTTTTGGTCATCTTCTCTTGTCTTGGCTCGACCCCTATCCCTATACATCTTTCACTTTATCACCCTATTGTTTATACTATGACAAGGTAATTGTAAATATTCTTGGCTGCATTATCCTAATCTTTGACAATTTGGGTTTGTCATAAAGATGATCTTGGACCTCCCTGCAGCTATTTTTTCTTCCCCCAGGGTCCCAGAAAACGTGTTGTTTCGTTTTACAATTACTTCAAACATAGCTGGAACATTGGACATTTTCTTTTCCCTTAGCCCTACTCCTAGATTAATTTTCTGCTGTGTAGGTGTAGGCCATATCATTTTGATTATGTTCTTTGAAACAGATGTGGTTAATTTAGCTACCAAAAGGGAGAGGGGATGGTGATCATGGTTTATGGAATTTGGCAGGGGGGGGAAGAGGGCCAAGGCCAACCCCAAAGTTTCAGTCAATTGAATTTTTTTTTTCCAATCCCACAGAGATCATGCTAGAGATTTTTTGCTATCAAACTTGATGAGTACTGATATTAGTAATAGTGTAATAAAACTATCGGCCATAGGGGGGAATTATTAGTAGGGTGTCAAAGATATTGGCGCAGCTAAAGGCACTAAGGGGTCCCTAACAAAGAAGAAGGCTGATTGATAAAATGTTTTTTTGCAAATGCTATGGCCATTGCTGGCCAGCCCCTTGAAGGGACTTTGCAGGAATAATTTGACTGGTCTAACCATGGTGGATTCCTCTAATAATACAAAATTAAACAACATAAAAAGAAAATTAAAGAAGAGATTCATGATAGGGTTGGCCACCTACTGTTCTTTGTTTCATTGTTATTATTGTTGTTTTGGTCTAAGCAAAAACCAGGGCTTGATTATTATAGCATTGTTAATAAGTTTATAAGAACACAAAACCTTTGGATTAGACTTTACCGAATAACATACAAGTTTCTAATACTATAAATTTCGAGTTTTCTATTCTATCAGCAACTGAATTCGTCTTCTTAACGTGTTTGATTTAATAACAATTTCTATAAGTGATCAAGGGGAGGACAAGGGCAAGCTGTCTCCAAAACCATGGCGTTGTGCTATTTCTACGGCAAAGAGGGCGGAGGGATGGAATACTAAAACATTACCATGGATATAGTTCAAGATGTAATGATATTTTCCACTAATCCCTTGATGAAAATCTTAAACAAGATACAAAGGAATGATGGTGGTAGTGGAGCTTTGGGAGGAGAGGCCCAAGTTCCCAAAGAGATTGATATTTGATGAGATGGGGGGTGGGTCTTCATCTTCTTTTGATGAAACTCCTCATCATGCCAAGTAGAGCGTTCACCCCATCAATTGCTGTTAGCCATGTGTCTCATGCACTCTCCCTGCCCTTTTCTCTCCTTTTCATTTTTATTTTTCTTTCAACCCAAACAGCGTAAGATTGAAAAAGAACACGTGGGCCTTTTGCAAGCTCCCATTTCTCAACATAAAGGAAATATAAGAATGATTAAGTACTAAATATTCAATGAGCTTATCATAACATGTTTTTCTTTCTCCTCCTTTGCTTTAGCCTATTAAGCTAAGTACTGCTTAATCAATGCACTCTATCTAGGTCTTTGATTTGATTTTAATTTCCATTTCTAAATTATCAAAGCACACTATCATCAAATATTGCTCATGAACAGAAAAAATAAAGGAAATAAAGCTTTGAGGCTTTACTAGCTTTGAGTAGTGAACATTTCAAAAGCTTTGATCCTACATTGTTGATAACTTTGGTTTACTTTGGGGCCATGTTTTTGAATAATCAAATTCAGGTACATCTCCTAATTAATACCTCTTTTTGCCTTATACATGGATGGAAAAAAGTTAAACTTTACAAGCTATTTTTTTCCAATTGAAAGGGTCCATGCTCATCCTTTTAGTTTCAATTTTTATTTTAAAGGACATAGCTGAATAGAAAAAAAAAATTAAAAAAGAGACAGAATTTAAAAGTTAAAGGAAGAATAAAGAAAGAAAGAAAGAAAGAAAAGATGATCTAGAAGTAGAACCTCTTTAATTAAAACTTTGGGACAATCGCTTTTTTAGTTTATTGATAAGTACATGTATATGTTAATTAATTACTCAAAAAACTCGAATACAAATTTTTCTTCTGGGATCACCTTGTTTTATTTTTTGGGAATTCATCCATTGGAAAGAAATTAAGATATTCAAACTATGTAGACTATTTATAATTGTATAAACATGTGTTCTCCTTTTGTTACTTGGTCTTTACTGTTTTTCGGAAAGAAAAGCAATTTGTCTGGGGACAACTTTAGCCGGCGAGGCTGCCTTTTTGGATAGAATACAATGCAAAAGTCCTGTTTAATTTTTGCTTAAGTACACATTAATTTGTCTTGTTGTTTGTGCACTGTCCCATAATATACCAATTGATGAGCCCTATTCACTAAAATTAATCTCAACTTTCCTTTTGAAGGGCCCCCAATTTGGGATTTGTTTGGCCGCTCCACCCTCATAATTTGTTTTCATTCATCACTTGATCAAAGCTTAAGACTTTGTGAGCATAAAGTAGACAAGAAGGTCGAAAAAGAAGGCAGGAAAAGAGAGTGTGTTTTACCCTACACAATTAAAGCGATGCATTAAGCAACTAACTTGTAGCTAGAGGAAGAGTACAGACCACTTTCTTACGATTTTGTTAGATACTTTTCTTTTTGTATCTTAATTTTAATTATCATTGTTAAAGGTGTATAGTACCCACATTACTCCAGTCATGGTCATTCTTTTATTGATCAATCTCTTTAACTATCTAATTAACCAGTTTGCAGAGAGACAAACATTTGCAGCCTGTAACGTCTCTTGTGGTACTCATTCTTGTTTACTATGTGTATCTCGATTCCAGTCTGTTTTAGAAGAATACTGCTATGTATACACCTAGTCTACAAAAGAATAAGAAAACATGGTGTTTCCGTCTTGTACCTATGATATGCAAACAAGCAATCATGTTACTCGTTAAAACAAAATTCAATCATGTATTTGACCAATTGAATGGAAACACAGGCTTGATAACCAAGAAAGTGCATCGAATATCAGCTTTGTTGGTCAAGATATTCTTCAACTGCAAAAAATTGAAGAATAAATTAAAAATGTAACATTGTGAAGGTACAATCTTGTTCTTTTTGGGGTTTTTAATTTTTCTTCCTCCCTTTTCCTTTCTGTGAAATGACAAATCTTGTTCTTATTGAAACCATATACATATATATATATATATATATATATATATATATATATATATATATATATATATTTTGTTTGAGTGGGAGAAAATATTCCCTGATCCCATGTAGAAAAGGAAACAGAGAGAGAGAGAGAGAGAAAGGTCCCACGTGTGGAACAAAAATTGGAGCATATGCAATGCTATTTTTATCCATATTTAGCTTTATGTGCATGTTGGGGCTCTCTTTGCTTGGGATTCCTACATTTTTGTGGGCACCCTCTTTTGATATTTGAGCCACCTTTTCAAGACTAGCTAGGTCGGTATATCTTCACTTCACTTCACTTCCCTCCCTTTCCCACCCCCACCCTATCTTTTCTACAAAGCACGCTCTTCTTAAAGGAAAAGCGTTTGTGGGAATCCTATGCCCCTCTTCACTCTCCATGTATATTCCTATCACTTGCTGCTTGTTTGCTGTATCCCCCTTTTTGCCATGACTAGCTAGATAATCTTCCCACATGTTATCATCACTCTCAGGTATATTTTTGCCCCCTTTGAACTTCGTATTAGGACCCCGAAAAAGCTTAATTCACAATAATTAAGACCTTGTTTGAATGGCAAGGAAGAGGGTTTTGAAATCTTTTTATGTTTCAAGTTCGAGGTTTTGACTTAATCATGCATGATTCTCTGTGGACTGTCAACATGGAAATTAGAATTAGTTTCATGGTTTTTTGAGCAAAAGGAACTGGGAGTGAGCTTCCCTGGTGTGTAATAAAATGATCTTTATACTATTGTTCAACATGCCAGATTGCAAAATTTTTAATGAAATGATTTGACTGATTAATTTATGACTGCATGAGATAATACACTACCTACTTCCATGTCCATATGCTAAAACAAATCATAAGAATTTGTTGAATTTGATTAAATTGATGGTCCCATGAAAGATTTTATCATTGAAATTAAGATTCTCATTTATTAATCAAAGGGATGATTCAAATCTTATCTTATCTTCCCGCCGGTATAGTAATTAAGTATATACTCTAAATTCTGGTAAATTATAGAATTGTGATGGCAATTTAGAGGAGTTCCAACTTTCAATTAGAAAGGGACATAAAAATATTAAGTCCATGATCTTGAAAGAGCTAAGAGTCAATTTTCTAATCATACAAAGTTCTTTTAGTACTGTTGCATTCATAAGTTGGAAACACTGCTCAGAGCACCAAGAAGGGAAAAAAAATTCACAAAGGGATTAATCATTTATTATATATATATATGTTTGTCCTTGTAGCAGAAACCTGCAAAGTGGCATCTGGCAAAGGGGAATTTGAAGATGAATTTACATTCTGTCATTCTGGGGATGGGTCTCACCCTTTAGCAACTTTCAATAAAGATGTGTTCATGGAAGAGCTCACCTAACACATTACAGAGGCAGAGGGTGCAAAGATGCAAGACCCCCCAGCCCCGCCCCCCATTCATTCCCCTTACTCTTGTATCAAAACTATGACTTGACACATCGTTCTGTACCCTCTGATCCCTCCCCTCTATCTGCCATCAGCCTCAAGCCAAAATCTTCTTGCCTTCTGTGTTCCTGCTTTTTCCCTGACCAAACTAAAAAACCAATTAGTAACTGATAAAAAATAATAATAAAGTAAGAAGGTGACTGCTGAAACTTGGTCAAAAGTATATTCCTCTCTCCCCCTAAAATGAATTGATAATCCTAGCTGCTTCACAGCTTCTCTTTTCTATGCCTTGAGGTTGGGCCATTTTCTTCCTTTTCTTTAACTCTGCCCGAGTGAGTAGGGATCACTCTACATTTTGATAACCAAAGAAATGGAACTAGGCATGGACTTTCTATCTACAATTCTCCATATACATGGAGTAATAAAATCATTTTTATGTGATGTAGACAGGAAATATGTTTAAGTTGGGTGGATGGTCTTTGTCAATTTAAATTGATGCTTCTGAATTATCTCTTAACACTGCTTTGCTCTTTGATTGGAGCACTCTCCTCTATCAGTGTATGAAAATTGCATCAGAGGACATTGAACATTCAAAGATGTATTTTCCAAAAGAATTAAAGACAAAGGATTATGATTAAGTTACAATCTAAGATTGATAATATGACAAAAAAAGAAAAGAAAAAATCCCATGATTGTGTTGAGAAACTTCTAGGAAGCTCTCTTCCAAACCTCAGTTGATGAAAGTCTGTCGCCACTTGATGTACATTTATACTCTCCAGCTCTAAAGCTTTGATTTGTACACTTGCAATTGTTACCACCCTACCATAGTGAACTGTAGCGGCAGAGAAATTTGAGCAGAGTCTTAAGAACAGCCAGGCATAACTCTTTTAGCTTGGTGCTGGTCTCACAAGGATGAGGAAAATTAATTGTCTTACTCTCACATGATTGCTTACTTTTTTAACAGTGAACCTTTTTTCACACCATTTGTCAGATTCTAATGAGTAAAATCCCATTAGTTCCACACCAGAGATAGATCATTGAAACAGCAAGGATGTTTTGATTGGGCTTTTCAAAGGTTGTTTTTTTTTTTTAACTGAAGTTCATGTCTGTCAAATGAATGATTCACTTTCAAAGCCTTATGGGGACCCCCTAGCATCACTTAATGACAGAACACAAGTTGGGGAGGAGCTTGTTTTTTGTTTTTGTGAAGACCACTTTTCCTGCACCTCCCCTGCTTGAAATAATGAGATTTCCCGTTCAATATTGGCTCTGAAGCTTAACTGGAATGCAGCCAGGGCAACCCCATCTGTCACTTGTCATGATCACAGTGTCCCTGGGCACCCTTTTTTTGTTTCACTGAGATGCACATGGGCCAGCATGTGTCTAATCAAGTCTAATCCTTAGAACCACTTTGCTGCCTCTTTGGATTCAACTCCACCTGTATATATCTGGGCCTATCTTCCACTTTTCTTTCATGGGCTTTGGACTTGTTGAGCCCAAGTCAAGTCAACAGTTTGACCTTCTTGATTTAGCATGTTAATGTGTTATAAATTCAAGGTTAAGAAGTTAATCATGGCAAGTTAAAGTTTGATTACAAGTCAAAAAAGTGCACTGAACTCTCCTTGTGGGGTCATTGCTGGAGTCCCAAATGACATACACAAGGGAAGGGTGTCTCTTGAAAATGGCACAAAATGAACTTTTTATCTGGCAAAACAAAAGGCCTAATTGTTGTTAAAAAGAAAAATAAATAAAAATCACCTAAATTTGTTTCCGGAGCGTTTAACTGTTGTTGTGACCCATCAACAATTGAGAAGATACCAATACTTTTTCCTGTCACCATTGGCAGGGCTGGTCAGGTTGGAGGTGGAATTAGAGCATTTTTCTAGTGTGTTCATCATGAGCAAATGGTGGGTAAGCGTAACAACCCACAAATGAGCTAACAAAAAAGGAGAAACAAAGGCTGGTTGCTCTAATAATAACATTTTCTTTTGTCTGTGTGGGGAAAATGGTAATCAATATGGGACAACCTTGTACAGTTTTCTAATTTTCACCATGAAACAGTTTCTTACTCTAGCAGCTAATGGGAAATTACTTCGAATTTGCCCTTTTTTTTTGCATACTTAAACAGCTTATTTCGCTTCATCTTTTGGTAAACAAAGGTATGGTTGCTGCAAATTCGTTTTTGTCTTTCCCCTATGTCTAGCAGCAATCTTGCTTGCAGGCTGCCTATGTTCTTCGAAAATTCCATCACATTTACAATCCTTTACGAAGGCTTGTAGGCTTCCCCTGCCCGACTCCAGTCCATACTGCTACTGGTGATGCAACGGGCTTCAAACAGGAATCAGATACCCCTTTTTTTAAGATCAAGATTGCTCCCGATGAGAGTGATCCTACCAATGGCAGAAACAGAACAGAAGCAATAGTAGAATCCTGAAGATTCTTGTACACCTTAAACAGTTCCTGAAGTTTTCTTCTTTCATTGCATACAACAGCAATCTTCATACGAACATATATAAATTTTGCAGAGGAAAATCTGATCTCTCACTTTTAAACAAGTTCCCAGTGTTCTATCAAATTATCCATATACGTATTGAATCATCAGTTTTTTTTTTTTTTGCTCAGAAGGAACAATCAAATACTTTTGGATGGATTATGTAACTACATGTGCACATTGGTAATATCTATCAAGAATGGTTTTTAGTTAAGATCGAAACAGGTACCATCAAACTGATCATATGCCACATTGTTGCATCCAGATCGATGTCATATCCAGAGAAATCTGGAAAATTGGAGTATTGGCTCAAAGCTATTCAGGATCTATTTCATGAAAGGAAATTTGAACTAACTAGCTAGCTACTTGAATATTTTTCAAGAAATAGTAAAGCATATTAATCCAAAACCTTTTTGATCGATATTTAAGTTCCTGTAAATCATATGCTTCACAAATTTTCAGAGAAATTCACTTGAAAATTTGATTGATTGAACAACGAAAGTACCATCCAAGACCTCCTCTTCTTTCTTGCAACTTGCTTCTTGTTTCAACGGAGCTTTCAATTTTCATAACCCTATCTTCTGGTGCCCCAATTTCATTTCATTAACTCCTCAGCCAATGATCTGACTTCTCAACTGGAAAGAAAATCTCCCTCAGAAATCAACAGTACAAGAGAAATTGATCAGGGTACTTCTACTACTACTTTTTAATACTCTAAATTTCACACCAAATATCTCCAGTGAAGTCAAAATGCATAATCCGAAACACAGAACCTCAACTATATGCTGCTAAATGCCCCCTGTGAACATAATCATGTTCTGTCAAGTGTAATAAAGCTGCAGAGATCATTTTAGGGATAAGTTCAACCGCTGAAAAATGCAATGCAGGAAGGCTAAGATCTTTGCCTTTCCTTGACTCTTCTGTGAAGATCATTTCAGAGATAAGTAACATCAAGTTCTCTTTACACTTCCAAAATATAACAATCAAAATTGTCTTAAGGACTGCCAACCGTTTAAATCATTAAACGAGTATACCTAGACTATGTGTGATTGCAATGTTAATATTCTCATTGGTATTTTCCTTCTCCTTTTCCTTGTTGCAAGAATTAAGATATACTAAAAGCATTTCGCCACCAGCCAGTGAATTGATTTGCAGCAAAATACCACTTTCTTACTGAAATTCATAACTCAAGAACCCAACAATTGTACACATATAATCAAATAGAAATTGAAACAAGTACAAATTATCTTCGATTCCATCATCTTGCCAATAAAACTATAAAATGTGACACCAACATTCTATCAAAATCAAAACCAAAAAACCAAAATTTACATACCTTTCCAAGTAAGAGGAAGCTTAAGCTCTAGAACCCTTTACGTTCAGTTTCTTTCAAAACAACAGGCTTGTCAGCCATGGAGAGACAGTACTTTGCAATCTCCCTAAACCTAGGCACACTCCTAAGATCAACCTTTGTCCCATCTTTCAAGGTAATGACAACATCACCCCACTCACCGATGAAACGTGGCACCACTTGCACGTCCTTAATCACCTTGTAAGAGAAGTCACTCCTGTCCTGACCCGTCAGTCCTGAAATCACCGTCACCCGCAGGTTGGTGAACCTGTACCTCAAGAAAAAAGCTCTCGAAACTGCAGCCAGTGTCAAAGGCAGCCACAGAAGAGTGAAACCCAGAAGCAGATTAGCTATGAGGTCACCGTAGTGGGCTCCACCATCGAAGAAGATGGTTTCTTCTTTGGGGTTTTTGGAGAAAGATTTGGAGGGAGTGCTGGTCGTGGCGGGCTGGTTAGTTGGGTAGGAAACGTGGAGCTTGGTGGATAGTATCGGTCCGTTGGTTTTGGAGGTGGGCTTGAAGAGGAGGTTAGGGAAGGGGAACTTGGAAGAGAGGTGGAGGGACTGGTGGGTGTTGGAAGCGGCGGCGGCGGCGGCCGGCGAAAGGAGAGAAGTGGTGGCCATGAAGGTTTATCCGTTTGTGAGAGAGGGAGAGGGAGAGGGAGAGGGAGAGGGAGGGAAACGAGAGGTAGTTAGGTTGATCCGTTGCTGGTCATGTATTTGCCACGTGGCATGCTAAACACTCTCTGGTTGTTTGTGGGCCCAATCTCGGCCCATAAAGAGTGACAAAGGTGTCAAAAGTAAAGTGGGCTGCAGTTTGCACAACAGTAGCAAGTTATCCAGGCCCTACAGAAATCCTATTACAAATAGCAATAAATCTTATCAAATATAATTTATTTTTATTTGCATCAAATATATATAATTTTTTTTATTACCATAAAATATTATTAGATAATAGTGGATCTTAAATTGGGAATTTCTTATTATTTTTTCATAAATCTAAAATTTACTTTAATTATGATTCCAATTTCTTTAATCTGTAATAACACAATTGAGTTTTACATAAAAATTAATAAAATTACAATTTGAATTAGACAAATTGATTTGCAGCTATTTGATATAATTTAGGAAACTCCTATTTGTTTCCTAACAGGAAGCAACTACCTCCCTTTTATTACAAATAGGATTACCTTGGTGGCAAGCAACTACCTCCCTTCCCCTTTATAAATACCACCTGAAATTTCCAGTTTCTCTGTGATTTTCCAAAGAGAAGTTTTCTCCTCGAAATTTTCCCTAATGGCTTCCGCTACTTACCGACGTAGTGACCTACCTACTCCCAGCTTCGTTCAAGTTGAACTAACCATCACCTTTCGACTCAACTTCCAGCTCCATTATTGCTCAACAGATCAAATCATCGATCTCAACGAAGAGGGCCCTTTATCCTCCCAAGAAACTCTTGGTTTCGATCTCCGTGTTTTGAGAAACCGTGATCAGGTTTTCCAAATTCTTGGTCCCGTGCTAAGAAGACATCACATCCACAGCTCTCCCTCTTTCGATGATATCATTGATGATATCATCCAACACGTACGTAGACTCGGAAACTTGGGGTCCAACAAGGGACGTCAAGTCTTGGCTTTACACACAGAGATATCGAGAACAATTGTGCAACACGTAAACCACGAGGAAGACGAGGATTTGATCGGAAGAGCTTTAGAAGAATCAGCGTCGGAGTTTGAAGCAAGCAACTATAACATGGTTCCAGCGAAGGAGTCATCGGTGAAGAAGATGCTGAAGAGGGTTAGGGTCGAAGGTGGAGACTGTGATCAGAAGGGTGGAGAAAATATCGAGGAAAGACTCGTGAAAGCTGATGACTGCGTGATATGTTTGGAAGAACTTAAAGTTGGATCAGATGCTTCTCAGATGCCTTGTTCTCATACTTTTCATGGTGACTGCATCGAAAAGTGGTTGATGCAAAGCCACTATTGCCCTGTCTGTCGGTTTGAGATGCCTACAGAGTGAAGAGCTTTTCTTTTTTGTTTTTCTTGCTTCTAGTTTAAGAGATAAACCTCTTCTAAATTTGGATAACTTGTAAATTGCTTTTGAGGAGGTTTTCTTTTCATTGGTTTTGTACATGGTGGAAGTGTGCAGTACATGGAATGAAAATAGATTGTTTCTTTTCTTTTTATTTATTTTAATTGTTGTATTTAGCTTTGGTCTGTTTTTTTATATATTTTGGTTTACTTCTATGATGCATTACCAGGTCTTAGCTTACTCCTGTCTGAGTACTCTTATGTTTTGTTCGATCCAACCCTACGATTTGAATGTAAAAATATTCGATTGTTGTTGCTGCATTGGACGATTTCTTTGTCTTTTGTTTGAGAAAACGATGAAATCTATGAGATGAAGTAGGATACTGTGGGAAAAGAAGTCAACTATTTTATCTGTGCCAAGGATTTGGTGGTGCTATGTTCTATTTCAATATGCGGTATTACATCATGTTCACTTATTTGGTTAAAGGGTGTTCATCTCTCAGCTGCTGTGTTCCCTGATTTCATTCTGATGTATTCAGTGCTGGTCATCTGCTGACTTCTTTCAGATGGCGTTTCTTTATTTTATTTATCTTGTCTTCCCTTAAGCAAACCTCTTGGCTCATTGACCTGCACGTTTTGTATTTCTTTATTAATATTTTCCTTTCTGTTTTCCCTTTAACTTTCAACATGTCATTCCTTGGTTAGATTTGGATTCACTAGCAATGCTTCAAAGGCAATCGGATGTCGATATCCTTGACAATACAGCTACTGTTGCAGAGTTGGCATATAGCTTTCAAGCAACGAGAACACACTGACAATTGGTACACAGCATGTACTTTGACCTCTTGTCTCTTGAGGCTTTCACCATGGTGATTGCTTAGGTGAACAACTCTGGCAAAGCTAGTACTCTCCTCCAAGATGAGGTCCTCTCTTATGTGAATGGAAGGTTAAGTATAGATTGATCAAGAGTATATCAAAAGGTTGTAATAAGAAATCAGCTTAGGTGAACTATAAGGATCAATTCCATATATGATTTCCCAATCTAAAGCAATCCTTTCTGGTTACTTGCACAGTCATTTACTAGTTGTCTTGTTTGTTGTTATCGGGAACCAGGCATTCAAGCATGAAACTGAGAGACTGGTCAATGAACTCAGAAATTCAGCCCAATATGCAGAGGACAAACTACTTTCTATACAAGACAGAACAAATGTTCTGTTGCAGAAATCAAATCAGATTCATTGAATGTAATTTGATATTCTGCTTTCAAGTGTTGAGAAGTTGCTATATGTTTGCTTTGCTTCTATAAAGCAATGATATGATTGGTTCTGCAACTTAACAAGTAATTCTTTCTGCAGTTTTCTTATGCATCCATTTCTTCCATGAGGCAAAAATTGTGCTCCTTTCCATAATTGTCAGATATGGAATACAATTGCCTTAGTGCTTAATCATATGTATTAAATATTAGTTTAGAAGTGGGAACTTGCTTTATGATATCATTGGTTCTGTAACATAGTAAGTAATTCTTTCTGCACATTAACCTATTACCTGGATGATGCTTTTCTTTCATATCTCATCAGAGAATTTTGACATTTTACACTGTATCAATTTTAACAATAGCATTAGTAATTACATTATTTGGATAATATATATTTTTTAAAATGAAAATTTGGGTATTAGAATTTGATGATACACAAAAATAATTATAAATGAAGATTAAATATTAAGAAGATATGCAATCTATATATATATATCAGGAAAAATCAATAAATATACAATTTCCAACTAATGAGAAGTTAAACCCTCCAAAATACCTAATTCAAATGCCAGCAATTGTGTTAATTTCAAATTTTTATTTTAATTATCAAACTAATTTTATTTTAAAAATTTTGATTGTCTTCTTTCGTACCATATATATATATATATAATTTTCAGCCATAGAATTTAATTGGATAGATGAGGAAGCCCATATCAATTATTGAAAAATGATACATATATAACTTGACAAAATTATAAAAAAACAGCAACGTAATAAATCTTACCAAATATAATTTATTTTTATTTTTATCAAATATATATATAATTTGTTTTTATTACAATAAAATACTATTAGATAGAGGTGGATCTTAATGTCAAAAATTGGGAATTTTTTATTATTTTTTCATAAATTTAAAATTTATTTTAATTATGATTCCATTTTCTTTAATATGTAATAACAAAATTGAATATTATATAAAAATTAGTACAATTACAACTTTACTTTTGAGCTATATGACATATTTTAGGAAACTTTTATCTTTGAAAAAAAATTTAGGAAACTCGTATTTGTTTCCAGGCGGGAAGCAACTACCTCCCCTTCATAATTACCAACTGATATTTCATTAATATCAGTAAGCAATTGCTACCGCCATTGCCCATTACCATAAATTCCACTGAGATTTTCACTTGATTGTTCAAAAGAAAACTCTTCCCCTCAACCAATGGCTTCCGCTATTTACTACTGCAATGACCTGCAACATATTGTTTATCAACCTCTGACTGAACCCGAAATCTTTTACCCCACTCCCCCTTTTGTCCAAATTGAATTAAACATCGCCCTTCAATTTGGATTCAGGCGACATTATTGCTTAACCGATCAGTTTGTCGATCTTGACGACGAAGGCATGTTACTCTCTCAAGAAACCATTCATTTTGATCTCCGGGCTTTGAAAAACTGTGATCGGATTCACCAAATCCTTGGTCCCATGCTAGTAAGACTCAGACTCAACCCCAACGCTCGTCCGTGCCGTGCTATCATCAAAGAAATCATCCGACAAGGAGTTAGCAT
This sequence comes from Theobroma cacao, assembly GCF_000208745.1. Classification (NCBI taxonomy): domain Eukaryota; kingdom Viridiplantae; phylum Streptophyta; class Magnoliopsida; order Malvales; family Malvaceae; genus Theobroma; species Theobroma cacao. The sequence goes on from NC_030851.1 coordinate 40,499,809, forward strand.
CGGAACGTCGGAGTCCAACAAGGGACGTCAAGTCTTGCCTTTGCAAGCAGTGCTATGGGGAACGTTTGTGGAACAAGTAAACGAGGAAGAGGAAGATCAGGTTTTGATCGAAAGAGCTCTAGAAGAATCGGCATCGGAGTTTGAATCAAGCAACTATAACATGGTTCCAGCAAAGGAGTCATCAGTCAAGAAGATGCTGCAGAGGGTTCGAGTGGAATCGGCAGAGTGTGATAAAAAAGGTGAAGAAAAAAATCAAGAAAAGGCGTTTGGAAGCTGAAAACTGTGTTATTTGTTTGGAGGAACTCAAGGTTGGGTCAGATGCTTCTCGGATGCCATGTTCTCATATTTTTCATGGTGACTGTATCGAAAAGTGGCTGAAACAAAGCCACTATTGCCCCGTATGTCGGTTTGAGATGCCGACAGAGTGAAGAGTTTTTGTTTGTTTGTTTTTCTTGCTTCTAGTCGATGAGATAAACCTCTCCTCATGTTGGATAACTTGTTAATTGCTTTTGAAGAGGTTGTCTTTTCTTTTCTTTTCTTTTCATTAGGTTTTGAATTTAAGCTGAGTGTACATGATGGAAGTTTGCAGTACATGGAATGAATATAGATTACCTTTTTTCTGGTTTTGAGTGTTTGCATTTTAGTTATTTTAATGGTTGTATCTAGCTTTGGTCTGTTTTTTTATATATTTTCTTGTACTTCTCTGATGCATTACTAAACTGATTAATATTATTGTGGTCTGTTATTTTCTCCATCTCTTTCGTATCTAATTAAGTTCTACTCCAGCTAGGAGTAAGCTCGGGAGGAAAGGCTGAAATCAATGCCTTGCACCAATGAAATAGATGTTATGAAAATTCCAGAAACATTTAACGTGGCATTGTAAATCATCCATGTTCTATATAGATTATGTCAGTCAGTTTGTCCGTAGCCTAAGCTCCCGCTGAATGATTGGTTATTTGTAGTGAAGCAAATTAGCTTCTAACATGACAAACAACACTTTTGTTTTATCGGCTAACATGTACATTTTGAAATACAACAGAATATTTAGACTGGTATCTTAGATTTCTGATGAGTTTATTGTCAAGTTGTTCTGTCCCAAGGGTTGCATTTAAGCTGAGTTCTTTCAACCTAATTCCTTTTTTTGCCTGTCCAACTTGAAGTCTTGAACAATACCTGGTTCTTGAAGTAGCTTGAATTGGTAGAAATTAAAATGGTGCTTTGCTTGTGTGAAAAGACAAAACATATGCTCTTCACATTCTGCATCAGAATTCCTACATATAGGCTTTAGTCAGTTTGTTTATTGCAATGCCTATATTCATTTTACACTTGAAATTTGCTACACATCAGCATTATTCAGTATTTATGCTGTAGTTTCTGGGAATCCTATATAATATGTAGCCTAGCCTCCATATTTATGGAAAGTTAACGTTATATTATCAGCTAGTTTTAATTTACTGGTGTACCCAATTCTTCTGTGCAATCATCTGAAAGCAGGCAGAAAGGAAAAAAGTAACTTTAGTATTCAACAAAATCCTTAACAAACATACAATTTGCAGCTAATAAGAAGTTAAACCCTCCAAAATACCTAATTCAAATGCCAGCCATTTTCATAATTTCAAAATTTTATTTTAATTACCAAATTAATTTTATTTTAAAAATTTTGATTTGTCTTCATTTGTACCATATATAAGTATATATATAATTTTCAGCTACAGTCAGAATTTAATTGGACAGATGTGGAAACCCATGTCAATTATTGAAAAATGATACATATATAACTTGACAAAATTTTAAAATATCAGCAACGTAATAAATCTTACCAAATGTAATTTATTTTTATTTTTATCAAATATATATATAATTTGTTTTTATTACAATAAAATACTGCTAGACAAAGGTGGATCTTAATGTCAAAAATTGGGGTTTTTTATTATTTTTTCATAAATTTGAAATTTATTTTAATTATGATTCCATTTTCTTTAATATGTAATAACAAAATTGAATTTTACATAAACATTAATAAAATTACAAGTTTACTTTTGAGCTATTTGACATATTTTAGGAAACTCCTATCTTTCAAAAAAAAATTTTAAAAAAAACTCGTAATTGTTTCCCAGCTGGTAGGTACTACCTCCCCTTCATAATTACCAGCTGATATTTCATTAATATCAGTTAGGATTTGCTACCGCCATTGCCCATTACTATAAATTCCACTGAGATTTTCACTTGATTGCTCAAGAGAAAACTCTTCCCTCAACCAATGGCTTCCGCTATTTACTACTGCAATGACATGCAACATATTGTTTATCAACCTCTGACCGAACCCGAAATCTTTTACCCCACTCCCCCTTTTGTCCAAATTGAATTAAACATCGCCCTTCAATTTGGATTCAGGCGACATTATTGCTTAACCGATCAGTTTGTCGATCTTGACGACGAAGGCATGTTACTCTCTCAAGAAACCATTCGTTTTGATCTCCGGGCTTTGAAAAACTGTGATCGGATTCACCAAATCCTTGGTCCCATGCTAGTAAGACTCAGACTCAACCCCAACGCTCGTCCGTGCCGTGCTATCATCAAAGAAATCATCCGACAAGGAGTTAGCATCGGAACCTCGGAGTCCAACAGGGGACGTCAAGTCTTGCCTTTGCAAGCAGTGCTATGGGGAACGTTTGTGGAACACGTAAACGAGGAAGAGGAAGATGAGGTTTTGATCGAAAGAGCTCTAGAAGAATCGGCATCGGAGTTTGAATCAAGCAACTATAACATGGTTCCAGCCAAGGAGTCATCCGTCAAGAAGATGCTGAAGAGTGTTCGAGTGGAAGCTGTTGAATGCGATCAAAAAGTTGACGACAAAATCAAGAAAGAGCGTTTGGAAGCTGAAAACTGTGCTATATGTTTGGAGGAACTCAAGGTTGGATCAGATGCTTCTCGGATGCCATGTTCTCATATTTTTCATGGTGACTGTATCGAAAAGTGGCTGAAGCAAAGCCACTATTGCCCTGTATGTCGGTTTGAGATGCCGACAGAGTGAAGAGCTTTTCTTTTTTCGTTTTTCTTGCTTCTAGTCGATGAGATAAACCTCTTCTCATGTTGGATAACTTGTTAATTGCTTTTGAAGAGGTTGTCTTTTCTTTTCTTTTCCTTCCATTAGGTTTTGAATTTATGCTGAGTGTACATGATGGAAGTTTGCAGTACATGGAATGAATATAGATTTTTTTTTTCTGGTTTTGTGTGTTTGCATTTTAGTTATTTTAATGGTTGTGTCTAGCTTTGGTCTGTTTTTTGATATATTTTCTTGTACTTCTCTGATGCATTACTAAACTGATTAATATTATCGTGGTCCGTTATTTTCTCCATCTCTTTCGTATCTAATTAAGTTCTACTCCAGCTAGGAGTAAGCTCGGGAGGAAAGGCTGAAATCAATGCCTTGCACCAATGAAATAGATGCTATGAAAATTCCAGAAACATTTAACACGGCATTGTAAATCATCCATGTTCTATATAGATTATGTCTGTCTGTTTGTCTGCAGCCTAAGCTCCTGCTGAATGATTGGTTATTTGTAGTGAGGCAAATTAGCTTCTGACATGGCAAACAAAACTTTTTGTTTTATCGGCTAATATGTACAATTTGAAATACAGTAGAATATTTAGGCTGGTATGATGGAGGAATATCTTCTGGCTAGTAACTTTCTGCACACTAGGAGCTTGCATTTAACAGTTTAGATTTCTGATGAGTTATGGTCAAGTTGTTCTGTCCCAAGGGTTGCATTTGAGCTGAGTTCTTTCAACCTAATTCCTTTTTCGCCTGTCCAACTTGAAGTCTTGAACAATACCTGGTTCTTGAAGTAGCTTGAATTGGTAGAAATCAAAATGGTGCTTTGCTTGTCTGAGAAGACAAAACATATGTTCTTCACATTCTGCATCAGAATTCCTACATATAGGCTTTAGTCAGCTTGTTTATTGCAATGCCTATATTCATTTTACACTTGAAATTTGCTACACATCAGCATTATTCAGTATTTATGCTGTAGTTTCTGGGAATCCTATATAATATGTAGCCTAGCCTCCATATTTATGGAAAGTTAACGTTATATTATCAGCTAGTTTTAATTTACTGGTGTACCCAATTCTTCTGTGCAATCATCTGAAAGCAAGCAGAAAGGAAAAAAGTAACTTTAGTATTCAACAAAATCCTTAACAAAGACAAAATCATCCTTATTTTTTTTGAAGGAGTTGCATGAGACCTTAATACCAAGTAACTCAATAGCTACACAACATAGATTAAGATATTTTCACAAAAGTGTCATGTACTAACATTTAATGGAATAAGTATTCATTTTGCTCTTGAGTTTCTTCCTGTTTCATATGGTATCAATGCTGAATGCTTACAAGTCACATGGAATCATCTTTTTCATTCATCATATGCTTCAGAATCAATTATTTATTAGGCAATAGAAAGTGCTTCCAAATAAAACAAAATCTTGTAGTATGTATGTTTTCATGGAGTAAATGACTAAAGGCTGAGCGCATTCTTCCCAACCAGAGAGAGAGAGAGGAAGGGAAAAGCTAAGCTCAAGGGAAAACAATGTCCTATACCTCTAAGGTCAAATGCAAAGAGAAATGAGCAGTTTTAGACTCTCATTTGAAGTAGATACCACCAAAAGGAAGAAGGGCAGCAGACAGAATAGGGGACAAAAGAAAAATCACCCAGAAACATGGTAGTAATAGAAATGGATAGAGGCCCTAATCTGGGAAGATATCCATTCTCAAGGTAGGCAATATTGAAGCAGTACATAATAATTATGCAAGATAAAACTTAAAGCACGGTATCTGGCAAGCCTATGAAAAATGAAAATCAAGAAAAATAACAATAAGCAAAAAAGAAGGCACAGAACAATGAAGCAGAAAGAAACCAAAAAAGATATTCCAGATTACAATGTTGTCAGCAGATGGGAAGGCACAGGAGAAGGAGATGGAAGGAGAGTGAGGGAGAGAGACTATAACTATGTCGCATGAACATGTGTGACAATGATGGTTTCATCAAACGGGACATTGAATTACATAAAAGGATGAAGTAGCTTACATGGTACTGGAAAGACCTGCCAATACACGAAATGTGTTTCTAACATTTCCTGCTAAACCAGTACCAACTATCACCCAGAGTTCCCCCAAACACTTCAGTAGGGCAAGAAGTTTCCCTCAGTTAAAGGGTCTTTAAAATAGCCCTGGTGAAGTGGTCAGGGGAACTCCAGGGAACAGCTGACATTCCCTTTCTCGTGTTACAGTTTTTCTGGTATGTTAATGCACAGAAGGTTTACTGTATATCTAGGCAAGTTTCACGAACCTTAGGTGCTGACACAGTTAAAAGTGGTGATCTGTAGTTGGAAAAATGATTGGGGTGTGAGTGAAATTCACAGCGTCCATGTCGCTGGAATTGAACCTGGTCAATATTTGAGGGAAAGTGAAGGGTATAGAAGTAGAACAATAGTAGCTAGTGGACAGAAAGCTTTCTGGCTTTATCCGACTCTTTCATCTCTAAGGTTTGTACTTCTCAACTTTTTCTTTTCACTTTTCATAAGGTAAAAAACCTTTTCAACTTTATCATACCACACCTCGTGCCTAATGTGTATACTTGATTTTGATTAATATTTATTATTTGAAAAATTACTTTATAGCATAACATTGTATAAAAAATAATGAGAACAATTATTACAATTGAAGCATTACTTTACATAAACAATTAAAAGAAGTGAATTACTACTTTCACATAAAATAATTAGAATAAGTAAAGTACTATTTCATGTAGAACAACTAATACAAATAAAGCAATTACTTCGCATAAAATAATCACTTTACACATATGACAATGAGAATAATCAGGAACAGATAGTGGGGTTTATGGGTTACTTTCATAATGAGATGTTTCGAAAAGTTTGATTTAATGGCTCAGATGTGGAGATAGTTAAGAAGTCTCTATCTTAACCTTTTCTTAAAATACAAGTGTTTTCCTCTTTTACCACCTATTCACGTACAACTTCTTCTTTTACACTTATTTACGTACAACTCTTATTACATTTAATTATTTCAACAGTCATATAATGAGTTGCTAACTGTTACTCGACATTAACTCTCAATAATAGTTACCTAACATTAAAACTCCCTTTAATAATATCATTCATTACGTGTATTAAAACTTTTTTTTATAATTGTTACTTTTAGCACTATATATAGAGCTTTTACAATTAATTTAGGAGACTTTCACTTTTTGACACTTTTTTACTCTCACTCAGAGCTTCTCTCGCTAGCCCTCCTATACATTGTCTACTTATTCTCTTCCACTAGTCACGATACTTAATATTAAGGGAGAGTATCTAGCGGTTCGGTCGGCCTCGATTGTGGAGGAGGCCACAACTAATCAACTGACAAGGGTGGTGGAATCGACCACCACCAATCGAGCCAAAGGAAAAGCTTATCAAACCATGACCGACCATGATCAATCGGTTCTAACGGTTGCAAAAGCAAATTTAGCATAACAAACATGGTGGTGATGGACATCTGCTCAAAGCTTTCAATTGAATCCCTAGCATGTTTTAATTGTGTTTGTAAGCCCTGGTCTTCTTCTTTCCAGACCTTTGATTTAATTACTAAACAATAAACATCACCAAACAACCTCATAAACAACAACCTTAATCTCCTTCTCAAATGTTGTCATAGAATGACTGATGACATTTATTATTTCTCAACACTTTCAATAGAAAAAGAGGAAAATCTTTTAGTAGCAAAGAACATTCACAACTCACTTACCTTTTTTTAAGAATTGTTAGTATGCCTTTATAGTTTCATGCCCTTGTAATGGATTTCATGGAAAGAGCTTAACTTAAACCCCTGTGAGCGTCGTGAGTAGTTCTCAAAGCAAAGAGTGAAGGGATGATTAGAAAGATGATGTTAAAGAAAGGTTAGAGCTTAGCCTTTCACTTTATAAGGGCTGATTTTTCAATCGGTGTCGGGGGAAGGATTCCCCTTCGATGGCCTAATCGATTAACCGTCTAAAACACCACGATCAACCGCCTCCTCAACCGGAGCCAATTGACCAAACCTTTTTTAACTGAAACCGTTGAAAACCATCTATTGGGCAGTATCAACCACTCAGATACTCAACCTTACTTAATATTTCAGAAACTGTTCCTATCTTTCTCTCCGTTGCCTCCGGTACATCATTTACTTCTTTGCAACGCTACTTCTTCCTATCTCAAGAACCCCCTTTACACTTGACAACATTAACTCGAATTATTTCCCTTGGCATGAAGATTAAGTCATTAAGTAGTAGCTATTCTAACAGGTAAGCCAGCTATTTGAGGTACTAAGAAGAAATAAGAAATTTTGTTAGGTTTGTTTATGAAGAAATTGTGAGAAATAACATTCTTCATAAGCTCAATTCAAAAATATCATTTTTTATAATTTTAACTATTTTTGGTCAATTTTTGGTATGACTTGACAATAATACCTTTTAAACAATTTCAAACAAATTAAAATGGTTTTAGTTTTCTTTCTCCCGCCATCCAGATAAAAATCTCAAAATTAAATCTCGATTTCTCTCTCTGCTCAAATATGTTTATCTCGCCATCCAATTCGCAAAGATGACATCAAGCTCTTTCTTATTTTGTTTTATTTTTTTGAATGGTGGATATTGAGGTTCTTAAGGGCAATGAACAACGATTTTGCTCTTTGTAGGCAGCGATTTTGCTCTTTGTAGGTAGCGATTTTGCTCAGGGAGAAAGAACAGCTAAAGCATGTTTGATGGGTTTTATGGTGGTTCACGGTTTTGTTGTATCTGAGATTGGGATGATTGTTAAGTATGTTTGTTAGGGATTTTAATTTTTTTTTATGGGATTTTGAGTTGAAATTGTTCAGGGAATATTTTGTGAAGATGATATATTTTGCTTTTGTATAAAGGGAGTGAGCAAGCCCTCCCGATAGGGATATATTTTCTCTTGCTTTGGATGGTTATGGAGTTTTGTAACCTATTTTTTATGAAATGCACAATTTCATGGCTTAGCAAAAAAAAAAAAGTATATGTTTTAGGTTCTTGAGTTTATTAGTTTATTCATAAAACCCCAAAATTGAGAAGTTGAAATTGAATAGACTGGTTTTTAAGTATTGTGAGACTGATTTTTAAGTATTACGTGACTTAATCACTGTGTGACTAGTTTTTAGGTATTACGTGATTGGTTTTAGGTATGACGTGACTGGTTTTTAGACATTGCGTGACTGATTTTTAAGCAATGCTTAAGTCACACAATGCCTTATTAACTAGTCATACAATGCCTTACTAACAAGTCACGCAATGTCTTATCAGAAACTAGTCACGCAATACCTTATCAAAACTAGTCACACAAGGCTCAAAGTTAGTCATGCAATACCTATCCACTAGTCACGCAATACTTTATCAGAAACTAATCACGCAATATCTTATCAAAAACTAGTCACGTAATACCCAAAGTTAGTCACGCGATGCCTTATTAGAAACTAATCACGCAATGTCTTATCAGAAACTAGTCACGCAATGCCTTATCAGAAACTAGTCACGCAATACCTAAAGTCAGTCACGCAATATCCAAAGTCAGTCACGCAATGCCTAAAAACTAGTCACGTAATTTCTAAAAATCACCAAAACTACTGCATTCCATTTAACAAGATCAACAACTTCAAATGATACATCATATTCTATTTAACAACATAATTAACGAATATGAATGCTCAAAATATTCAAAAAATTTTCTTCATATATCAAAAATACTCTAAAATACTTAAAAATATTCAAAACGCTCACAAGTTTTCTTCGTGTGTCAAAAATTACTCCAAAATGTTCAAAATGCTTAAACGTTTTTCTTTCTGGTAAGAAATACTCCAAAAAAGAATAGTCTAGTGAAAAAAATTCAAAAAATATAAGTCAGTTTGATACGTAAATCTAAACATACTTGACCCGTTAATAGGTTTCGGGTTAAGACGTTGAGTCAAATAAATGAGTCGATTTCATTAAAAGTAATTTTATCTAAATTTTAATTCTCTTAACTAAAAACAATTAAAATTATGAAAAAATTTATTGTTAAAAACACGTTATGTATAAGGTCCATTTAAAAAAGAACCCTTTGTTTATTTTAGCGAAAATCTCTTGTAACATCTGCACTACCCAAAAAAATCATGTTCCTGTCGGGTTAATGCACCAGATTCTGGTTATGAGAAAGCTGGAAAAGGAAAGGCTGGAAAAAGAAATTTTGAGTGAAAAAGCAGGAAGAGAGTACAGCAACATGCAACTGACACCACATGCATTCTTTTACCTCCCATTTGTCCCACAGTTGCGTCCAGGTTCACTTTGCCAGAGACTTCTCCCTTTGTGAATGAAATGAATGCAGCACACCCACCGAATAAAAACTGTGGTTATATTGCCGTTATCTTAGCAAGAAACCAAATTGAAGTAATCTCTCAGCCAATGTCCCCTACAGTTAGGCTTAAGTAGGATTGATAACTAGCCATGAAACTGAACTTAATGATAGAACTAGCAAAACCAAACATAATTTCCTGCCAATTTGCACTAGCTAGGTTGCTTTAGTTACTAAGCAAAGAAAAAAGAAAACAGTTTTAGTAGGCACCTAAACAACTTTACCTGGTTTACATTGATATATATATTAACAAGCCCACACTATGCTGCTTGAATGCTAGCTTTGTCATCAAATCTGGCCAGAAAATTAGATACAGAAAGCAGTACATTTTTGGCAAATTCTAATTAACCTTATCTCCACTAGCTTTAGAGCTGTTTCCTTTCCAAAGGAAAGTAGTAAGTTTTTCTCAGTCAGCTTAATTCACTTTCCATGGGAGAATGAAGATTTTGTGTCCATAATCTCCACCAGAGTGTCTTCTATGATCAAATTGCTAAAAGCAGCCACTTTGGCTTAGTGGTAAGGGTGGAATGGGGTTTGAAGAGACCGTACGTTTCGAGCTGTTGTTCTTCCCCTCGTACCCTCCCCAAAAAAGAATTTGCTAAAAGCAAAGCCTTTCTGCTCTTTTGGAACAATTAATCCTCCTTCCAAAATGATATGTATTACTGAGATAGCTTATGGCTGCAAACAAGACCACTTAAACACTCTTAAACTACCATCAGTAGTACTTCTCATTATATTTGAGTGTATCAAACTATGTCAGGACTATCTGCAAAAACCTTCAGTTGGAACCCTTAGTATTGAAGGAGTACTATCAAATAGTATCTACTTCTTTTTAGCTTCCTTTTCCTGGTTGCTTCATGAAATATCTGCAGACTCACCTGAATTATGCAGTTAGACTTGCAATTAGTTTCAGTATTGCTGGTTGTTTGGTTTGATTCAAATGGAAGAAATGTGCAAGCATAACTCTTCTGGGAAAAATGAATCTAGACACAATACCAGACAAGATGGATTCTTAGGAAGATTTTGAGGTCTAAAGTCACATAAAATTCTGGCCATACTTTTGTTCTCTACTTATCATTTTCCATCCCCATAGAATCAGAGCAGCTGTAAATTAAAATGTAGTATTCACAACAAACGTTTTCTGTCTTGTCTTCTCAAAACATACATAGAGACAACTCCTAGCTTATGGACAATTCATGACACATAAATCGAAGTGGATTAAGGGCAACCTTCAGGAGTCCTTTTGCTTATTTACCTGTGAATAACACTTTTCTAACAATGAAAAGGATAGAAGAGAAGGCAATACAGAAGTGTGGAAAAGGTGTGGGGAGAGCTCAAGTCCACTCACCTCAAGAGAATATTCTCCATCTCGTCATCTTTAGTTCCCAATCCCCGCAATTCTGACTAGATTCAGTTTCGGTAACTTCCCATGCATATCTGCATTTTGTTTCCATATCTAATGCCACCCAAAACCGGCCAAAGGGCCACAACTACTGAACTACATGCAACATAGAGAGCCTTCACTATAAATAGGGAGGTTGGCTACCTATTGCCTAATCATCAAACCACAACAGAAGAAATAGAGAGAGTCAGCTGTCCTCTTGAGTTCCCCTGATCACTTCACTGGGGGGCTGATCTTCTTTGGACCCTTGATAATAGGGAGGGTCCCTGACCTACTGAAGTGTTTGGGGGAACTCTGGCTGGCGCCTGACAATGTTTTGCAAAGACAAGTTTGGCAGATGTTTTCATTGATCTTCAGCTTCAAGTTACTCTACAGATTCTTTATTGACAATATTCCATGCATCAGGATTTCTGGCAAATGCAATTTTACTTGCTAGCCAGCAAGATAGATGCAAGTTTCATGTCCCGGTCCAACAATGTCTTTTATACAAGTGTAAGAGCCTAATGCTCACACACACTCATGCACGTGCCATATAAACTCCCCAGAAGAATTGCAGCTAGAGCATCAAAACTTACATCCTTAGCTTTGATGCTTTATGTTCATCATTCCATCATATGCAAGTTTTAACGTTTTTATTATTACCAAAACCACACTTTGACGACTAGGGTGTTTGTCTCAGAAAGGGCTACATGATAGCTACTGTAATCACCTAGTCCAACCTAGGAAGCCTTTTTTTTCACTTTGATTCATTGGTTTTAATCCTTAAAAGGCACTTCATGATGTTGGTTCTAGATCTCTCCATTTATACTAGATTCTTCTTCTTGTAAAGTCTTGATGTCGGATCAGGTATTAAAGCTCCCATCTTTGTTATCAACTATATAGGTTCTCAGAATAGTCTTTCTGCTAGTGGTTGAATATCAACATTTGTTGCTGATATGCAATGTTTTTTCTTTTTTTATTGAATAGACAGAAGAGAAGTATGCAACATATTGCTATGGAAAAGGTATGGAAGAACTTATGACCACATTTCTTGCCAGATTCTGTTTCAGTAACTTTTGATGTGTGATTTATTCTCATCTCTAATGGTCCCCATGCAGCCGAAATGCCAGAATTCAAACTGCTTTCAGAACATATCGAGCGTTCATAAAAATACTATTGCTTTTTGTTATGTGAGTAACAAGAAAGAGAAATGAATCAACTGTCACATGGAGTTCATTTGGCCTCGTATTGACCCTTGGTCAGGTTGACTCTACCCTTCTGCTAGTGTTTGGAGGAAGTCTTGCTGACACCTGACACTGATTAGAAAGACAAGGCGGGTAGTCTTACTAGTCTTCAGCTTTTGATCAATAACTCCTATCACATTTCAAAAAATCAGGAACGGTTGCTCTCCAAGCCTTTGAGTGTTTAGTTGCTCATCTCAGAGTAGTCACAGGATGCAGTATCTTATACCAGGCTATTTGCATTTTTTTTCGGAAGTCATACAAGAGGAAATATTATTGGCTGAAAAATTCATCGGCTTTGACACTTGATATTAACTAGTACATTATAGTAACTTTCATTTTACACGTCTATGCTTTCAAATTGAGAATTGAGTAATTAACCAGAATCTATGAACACAGAATCTCACCTATTGGTATTCACAGAAGCAGCAGCTCTACACTGGGATGAACTTCACCTATCAGATGCTCATCAGATGCTCAAAGACCCTCTGCCTTCCCATTGCAGCCCATCTGGCACAAGCTTCTCTAGCTTCGCTAGTGCCATGACCATTATAAGATCTGATACATGGGTCCAACGCCATCTTCTGAAGCACTATTGCATTGTTCAGTAGATACACAGCGATCTCAATCTCAGTCACGTAACCATATGTACCAGTAATAAGAAATTCCTTGAGATGATCATGAGGGCAGCTGGAAACCGGTTTATTTCTCTATTTCTATCAATATAATCACAGTGTCATAGCTGCAACGCATTCCAAAATAGAATAGTCAAGGAAGGATGAGACATTACTTGTTCAAAACCTGAATGCCTCCATAAATTGGCTACATTCTTATCATTTCAGAAAATAACCCAATAGAGGCTAGCTAGGACTTGTAGTGAGTATGGATCTTAGATTTGAAGATTCCATAATTTGTTTCTCCAAAACTTTGTTCCTATATAGAATGATCATCCAATTTGCTGATAACTCAAACTTTTACATTGGTCATATCTGTTGAATTGGGACTTGCATTGAAGACCCTGCAAGCCTCATCACATGTCAATATGATCATGCTTTGCTGTTTTGTATTCTGACGGTTTTCCAACTGTCTTGGTTAGCGTCAGACATGCTCCAATGCATGTTTAGATTTGATATCTAGGCTCTGCTTAGTGAAAGTAATGCAGATTCAAAGTTATGTTTCTTAATGTTGTTCACTTAACTATCATTGTATATATGTTTCAGTTAATGCAATATCTGGTTCAGTTGCCTTCTATTACTGTTTTGTTCTTCTCTTCTCTTCTGTTTTTCTGCATTAATGACTGCATGGCAAACTGTTACTGCTTGACTCTTGTAATGCTCACTAATATTGAATGTTAAGCTTAGAATAGCTACTGAGATCAATAACTACTAAGAAACGGGTTCAGAACTACAGCTTTCGTAGGCCTAATCTTACACAGTTTTCTAAACAACTTTTTGAATATGGTCTGAACTACATCTAAATGAATGAATCCAACTTGCACAAAAGGTTATGTTTGATGAAACAATGCCTTATCCCTTTTTAACACTACAGATCAACTTATAGTAAATAAGGACGCAGAAATTAACAACTGCGCTAACAAAGGCAAGCTGATGGCAAATCTTACATGTAATTCCAACTTTTGCATCAATGGACAAACCTTGAGAACATCTGCTATCCACAAAAGGTCAAGTTGGGGTATGAAAACTTTTAAGATCAATAAATTTCTAGGATCATAATGTGTTGGTAACCTCCCCAGAATCAACCCAAGCTGTGAAATCAAGTCAGAAATGGAAAACACATACCGAATCAAATATGAAAAAGGAAGTGAGTTCAATTATGTGAAACTACAAGAAAGATGTTTTCAAGCGTTGACCTTCCAGTCGAAGAAGTAGTTTAAGTACAATGTCTCACTCTGTAGAAGATCAATAGGAAACCTATACTTATTGGTAGAACAAGGAGCATTGTCTCCAACTGTCATATTGGTGAAGTGGATAAATGCAGTTTTTAGATGTGGGACTCAATGAAATGAGAATTTTATATGTGTCCCTTGTAGTCCAATGTCTCAAGACCAATGCCATTGATCTGCAACTCTGTCAGTTCATCCCGTCTATACACATTTAAGCACCTGAGCTGTCGACAAAAAGGATGCTCTAGCTTAGAGTGATAATATGTGACAGCATTTATGTAAATTCAAGCATTCTAGAAGATGGCAATTAGATAACAAATTCTGAAAATGTTCATCTGATTCCAAATCCACCCACTCAAGAACCAAGATCGTCAAGGAATTGGAACCAAGGAGTATATATTTTATTTGTATACCAAAATATTTGCAATGAGAAATCCCCTGGTAGTGTACCTAGACAGTTTTACAGGCAAAGATGGATCATTCGGAAGAATTTTGTGGTCAGATTCCGCATGAAATCTTAGCCCATAAAATTAGATTCTCTGTCAGCTTTTTCATCTATCACCATTCAACATTTGGTATCCGTAATGACCTCTTCTGCTTATCTTCAGAAACATGGAGACAGCTCGATCGGATATGAAATAATTGGAGATATATATGGAAGCAGTGTTTTTTCTAGGCAATATGTAAAGAATCCTTCAACCTTTTAAATTGCATAAAACCTTTGTTCCTGAAAAACAACACTTTTTTGTCTCTGAAAATGATAGATGGGGATGTTTGCAAGATTACAGAGTGGAATAGATAGGGAGAGCTCATGGCCACTCACTTGAAGAACATTCTCTACCTTATCATCTTCCCCCAATTCCCACTATTCTGACCAGATTCAATTTCAGTGATTTCCACACATGTTGATTTCGTTCATATCTACCGGCTCCCCAACCTGTCAAAAAGCCACAATTTTTCTAAACTAGATGAACATGCAGAGCCTTTTATATGAATAGTAGGTTGGCTTCAGATTGCCTAATTAACCACAACAAAAGAGAGTCAGCTGTCCTCTGGAGTTCCCCTGACCACTTCACTAGAGGTTTCCTGGACCCTTAATAGGAAGAAACCTGACCTACTGAAGTGTTTGGGGGAACTCCTGTTGGCACCTGACAATGTTTAGAAAGACCAGGGTTGGCGGATAATCTTCTGTCTCCAGCTTTTGCCATCATCTTTACATCCCATGCATCAGCCACCAGGAATTCAGGATTTCTTACACTAAGTCAGGCATTTCTGTTTTTCTTGGAATTATGAGGGGAGAGGAAATTGCATGCCATTGGCTTTGACACTTCCTGTTCCTAGTCACATTTTACTAAACTTGCATTTTGCAGCCAATATCTTATCCATTGAGAATTGAGCACTTAACAAGAATCAAGTTGACAGTTTTTTACTATATGTGGTGTTTATGGAATCAGCAGTTCCGCAGGTGGATGGTCTTCACCTTTAAGATGTTCGAAGAACCTCTGAGTTCTCATAGCAGCCCTTATGGCACAAGCTTGACAACTCCACTCTAACGTCAATGAATGCTGCCATAGTATCATTATACATTCTTATCATTTTTGAGAATAAATCAATGGATGCTAATGCTTACTGTGAAAATTGGACTTAGAGCTTTAAGTTCTGATGAATCAACATCAATTCTGCTATGTTGCTGCCTAGACAGCTCATACTGATGTGAGCCGTAATTTGTGTTTTTTTCCCTATTGATTGTCAGTTTGCCTGGCGTTGCCTGGTATCAATCAAGAAGTGAATTTAAAGGTATAGTATTTTCCTCTAATGTGGTTTCCATCCACGTCATCATCATTGGAGGCAGAATCCTTCTTTTCTGATAAACAAAGATCAATTTCCTGGACCCCTCTTGCAACAACACAGCTGATCCAATTGTCAAGATTTTTAGCATGCCAATGACTTAGTTTGAGGCAAACTTTTTGTTTTTCTAACTTATGGTCAGAGCTGAGATGGAGCAAAAATTGATTTTGACACAGTTTAAGAAAGTTTGGCTTCTTTCCATCAAATTTGATAGTTTGTTTTGAAGCATCCATGTAAGAATAACTACAAATCATAACTTGGGAAGCAGGTGTCCCTTAGCATGTTTACATCAAAGTTGACATTTGAGAGATCAAATTAATGCAGTCCATGTAAACCTCCACCTAGCTGAGAGGATACTAGTCCTCACTCCTCACTGCATCCCTTATAGGGAGAAATGACAAGATGATGCCTAGAAATACCATCAGGAAGTTGGATGATGCGATCATCATTGATTCTAGTGTTGTTTTTCTTTGATTGTCCTCCCTCCATCAGCGGTTTGCTGATGATGGTGCTGCAACTTTAAGCCAACAGTAGAAGAGAGAAATGGATTGATATTGCCAAGGAATTATGCTTAATTAAGAAGCTAACTTAGTATTGGGTACTTCCCAAGTAGAATGTCCATGGGACCAGGCTTTTAAGCCCGCCAGCTCAAAATTTTTGCTTTGTTTTACTTCCATTTGGAGTAAAAAGGGAAGATAGATTTGAACTTGAATCTAACAACACACGATTTAGTGGTAGAGTTCTTGAAGTTTTTCTCCACCGTTGATAAGCTTATTTTCCCATTTACAATCAATGAATGTTCGTGCCATGAACAAAATCTTGTCTTCTTCCCTTGCTTTCCTTGCTTTCAAAACGTTCAGAGTGATTTTATGTCCAGGTAATTTGACCAGATGATCAGTTTAAGAATCTGCATGTAACGCATGCAGAAGGGGCCTCCATGACATGGCAGAAAATGCCATGGATGATCTAAGTCAAGGGGAAAAAGGTATATTTCCAATAAGAAACGGGAGACATGAGATTCATAGAAGGAGGTTCTTTCTGAAAGAATTTTTAACCAATTTCGACTAACCAATTTCGACTAAGTAACTGTTTACCAGCTAAGCAGAGATCAACCACTTTAACGCCTAAGAATGCCTTGCTTCAGTCTAGAACAGTTTACTTTTAAACGTGACCATTTACATGCTATATTTGCTGTAACAATCCAAAATTTTCTAGCATAGCACTCTGAAATGAAATAAATAAATAGAAGTCCTTTCTATTTGAATCCTGCTTCCTTCCTTTAACCAGCCTTCTTAGTTCCCATCCCTGCAATAAACTATTTTTTTCATTGCCATGCACTACCCCCGACTTCCAGAAATAATGGCATCATAGTCATTCTTCTCATGGCTATGTGTTTTTTTGCAGCTATGGATTCTACAGATGCTGCTGTAAGTCTGATCATTCTTCTCAATCTCCATTGTTATATCGCCTTTATTTATCTCATTGCATTTGGCACGGCAACAAATGTTTAATTTACTAGCATAAGATTCTGCTATATAATTCTCAGTGGCTAAATCATGGAGGTGACTTGACTAACCGGAGGTTTGCTTCTGGAGAATTTTTACTCAACCCGGCAATGGTCAGGAATTTGGCATTATGATGGGCATTCTATGCTGGCAAAGACATATCAGCAACTCCAGCAGTTGCCTACGGAGTAGTCTACTTCCCGTCATGGAATGGATATTTGTATGCAGTCAATGCATTCAATGGTGCTCTAATATGGAAGCAGAATCTTGGTCAGCTAACTGGACTAACTGGCACTGGAGTTCTTGCAAATGTTAACAGTCTCAAGATCAACCTCCACAATTGATGGGGACCTCTTGATTGTAGGGATATACGGACCAGCATAGTGATTGCTGTTTCCCGATCAGATGGGAGACCTGTTTGGTCTACTATACTAGACCCTCGACCCCGGGTTCTGATCACAGGATCCGGAACAGTTTACATGGGGTTAGTCACCTTTAGAAATCTGCCCTTCCAGTGTTTTTTATTTGCTAAAGTTTATTATCTATTTACATATTCGATTTTCCTGTAGGGCGTTCTATGTCGGAATATCATCCCTGGAGGAGGGATTACCACCAGAGCAATGCTGCACTTTCAGAGGCAGTGTCGTAAGGCTAGCTCTCCGAACCAGGGCAATCCTATGGAAGACCTATTGCTGCCAGATAATGGAGGCAGACCGGGAGGTTATGCAGGAGCAGCAGTATGGGGAAGCAGCCCTGCTATTGATGTAAACAGGAGGTTAGTTTATGTGGCGACAGGGAACCTTTACACAGCTCCTGCTGAAGTGCTAAAATGTCAAGAGCAGCAAAACAATCAGACAGCTAAACCAAGTCATCCTGATCAGTGCATAGGCCCTGACATCAACTACAATTCGATCCTCGCCATCGATATCGATTCCGGAAGGATCAGATGGTCCAGGCAATTGGGGGGCTATGACATTTTTTACTTCGTATGTTTGGTTCCTAACAATCCTGACTGCCCTCCGGAGCCTAATTTAGATGCAGACTTTGGCGAGGCTCCCATGCTCCTTACTATCAATTCTAATGGGACAATTCGTGATGTAGCTGTTGCAGTGCAAAAGAGTGGGTTTGCCTGGGCCTTAGACCGCGACAATGGTGACATAGTCTGGTCCAATGTAAGTATGATTACCCTTTTTGCCTTTCTGATGCAAAACATTGAAGTTGGCAGTAACTGTCAAAAGGGAATTTAAAGAGATTCTGTTTCACATGAAAACCACACAGCTAGCAGGACCAGGTGGCAAGGAAGGAGGAGAGCAATGGGGTGCAGCCACAGATGGGAGAGGGGTTTACACCAATATTGCTAACAGCGACCGCCAAAGCTTCATGCTCACACCATCTAACCAAACAACAACAGCAGGAGCATGGGTAGCTTTGGACGCAAATACAGGAGAAATCGTGTGGTCAACGGCAAACCCCAGCAATGACACTGCCCAGGGGCCTGTTACGGTGGCCAATGGCGTCCTTTTTGCTGGGTCGGTAGCCTCTAATGGGCCTATATACGCCATCGACACTGGCACAGGGAATATATTGTGGACATATAATACTGGTGCTATGGTATATGGTGGTATATCGGCCAGCTATGGGTGCATTTACGTGGGAAATGGATATACAGTTGGCTGGCAAGGTTTCACCCCACTTGGACTCCAGGAACTTCACTTTACGCATTTTGCATTGGCTACGGGATGACCTGGGGCAAAGCCACCGAAATCTATCGACATTTATTTCAACCTGTGGCCGTACTATGAAATAAACTTATCAAATTCATCCAACCTATCAGCCCATGTAGCATGAATCTATGTGTATTTGACTAGGTCTTAGGTAATACAGACAATATGTGAAACTTTGCTAACAAAAGTACCAACCTCTCATGAAGGAGCATGAGTGCCTCCAAACTTGGCATTCAGGCTTCCTCCAGTGTTCCTTTGACAGTTATGATCACACTGAAGGTGCCATAACATCCTACAATGTCAAGACGAGAATGCATGATAACAATGGCAGTGCTCACACCAGTAGGTTAGGCATACAATAAACCTATTAATCGACTGATTATAATGGATCATCGACAAAAGCAAAGCATTCCATATGCAGATCAGCACACTGTATTCGTCATGATATTAAATGGAAAGAGATTGTCATGTTTGAACTCTGATACAAAAGGGTAAAAAGGGGAACTAAAGAATTATACAACACAAAAAACCAAAAGAAACCAAATAACCAACTGTAACATCTATGAATATTTACCCACCTACACTCCTGAAAGTGCTAAAGAAACTTAAAAATACAACCAAGCAAACGAAAGATTAGATGATTAATTCTCCTGGTTCTACAACCACACATCAGAATTGACAACATACAGCGAACCTTGTAGTAGGTTTGCATCTTTGCTTGAACTCCATGACAATTTCAATGAAAATGCTTCCTAGTGCAAAGTTACCTCTTCCACTCAGCTCTGACAACCTTATCTGAAATTGCCGAGCCAACCATAATGGATAGTTATGGTGCAGAATAGTCATTTGAATATGAGAAAAAAAATATTGATGAAAATAAGCTAAATAACATAAATTATCAAAGTAAATCTGACACACATGGGTGGCAGGCGAGTTTTGCTCTCATACTAGGATCAGAGATGAAGATGACTTGAACAAACAAATATATTTCTTAGAATGTAGCAGAAATAAATCTTGGACAAGCAGGAAAGTTAGGTGTAATCAAAAGCGCACCTTAAAAGATGGATTCATAAATCAGAAATAATCAGCAAAGACACTAAATGAATATCTGGTTTCGATTCCATACTCAGAGTGCACTCAAAATGTAATTTGCATGGTAAATATTACATGCACTACCAACATATGAGCATGCTTAACTAGACATAAAGACATGAATGTAAGTACACCAACAGGAATGAATTCTCATATTATACTGAAAGAATGGGAAGTACTAAGTGGCATATCCATATAGATAACACAGATATAGCAAACCGAAAACACAGATGAAAGGCATAAAACATCTAGTGTTGAATTGTTCTTACCATTAGCATCTCTAGAGGATGATAGAGATTTCTCATTGCGGATAGCTCCTTTGCCAGCTACTTGAACCAGTCTTTGAGCACGTGGTGACAATGAACTTAGATTGTTAGTAGTTGAAGATGGCAAAGAATATCGCCTGTTTAACCCATTTTTCTCAACCACATCACGGGTAAACCGTGGGGAGCCTTGACCCCTGAGTCTAGCTTTTGCAGATTCAGTTGGTGCCATATAACTGGGCACTTTTGGCATGCTATTTAACCCATCTTCTTGATTATCAATTTTTGCAGGGAAAGAAGCTCTTCTTTGATTTGCTTTTGAGCTCTCGTCGCTGACCTGCTCATCCTTAGAGCTTAACTCCTCTGTTACCTGCATGTTCTCAATTTCACCATTATTTTCTGCAGGTAGCAAGTCAACTGCAGGAGAGATATTAGACTCATCAGGAGAAGCATCTAATGTGGACAATTTCAGATCTGCCTCAAGATTTGATGGTTCTGAGAGTGTTGCAGTCACATCTATCATCTTCTCAGTAGATTCCTGCTCTGAAACATCAGGAGCATCAGAACTAGAAGTTTTCTTCAGAGTCTGCTTTGTTTTCTCATTAACAACCTCAGACTTATCAAAAACCTCCTTTGCAGAGTCAGAAAGTTTTCTTAAATTGCGCTTAACCTTCTCAAGCTCATTTTGAGAATGTTCCCGAGCTGAATCTGCTGTGTTTCCGAAAACTCTCCTCAGACCACGTTTGGGTTTTTCATACTCCAAATTAGAACGACTAGATCCATTTTCAACTTTTGCATTGGACAGTTTCCGAACACTTCTCCTTGTCTTTCCTTGCCCATTTGCATCACCCTTTGTCTTAGACTTTGAGGCCAGACTCTTAATTGGCTGTGAAGGGGCTTCCCAAAAGCGTGACCTTGTCCAGCGTTGAAGCCACTGCCAGGGCAAGTTAGGTTCCTCTGGCCCATACTGAAGTCGTAGAGGTAATGCAGCAGGTAATGAAGCCAGAAGCTGAGAGTGATTGAAGTGCATAATCACATATGCAGTTTGGAACAGCAGTGAAAAGAACATAGCAAAATGGCCAGAAGTTAAGACATCATAATTCTTGTCATTCACAATATACCCTCAGCTTGGAACAGTTAATTAAGTAGCAGCATGCATCAAAAACATTCATCACTGACAAAGTTTCTACATATTTTGGAGAAAGGAGCCAAGGGCTGTATTACATGTTACATATGAAATACTTTTATGCTCATGTTCTAAAGTTCAAGCACTTGGAATAATAAGAATCCTTTGTTTATGGTATACCATTTCACTATGTTCGAACACAAGGCAATGCAACCTTGGCTTGTACAGATAGCTCATATGTATTACCACTACAAGTCACACCTCCTAAGCAAATTGAATTCAATTCCTAAGATTTAAGTCCTCTTAAAGAACATTTTAAGGTAGTAACTTGTAACAAGAATAATGAGTATTAACTACTTTATAAGGAAAATCAACAGATAAACAATCTTAAAAAAAAAGAGGAGGGGGCTGGAGACCCAAAACAATAGATGTGAAAGTCAGTGGTCAAATTTTGATACAAACAGGAGGAATCTAGAAACTACCTATAAGATGGGGCATAGAGCTAATTACACGACAGTTGAGTTAAAATTGGAATAATGTCTGTACTGTACTGATGTTATAAACATGAACTACCATATAGAGTAAAAGAACTATGACTAATAAAGAGTAAGAATGTCTGCAACAGAAAAGTATAACCTTGTAAAAAACATTTATAAGAATCAAGAAGCACGAGTGCAAGCTTGAAGCACTGGAAACAGGAGCAAATCTTAACAATGTACAAAAGAAGTCAGACAACTAATGCACACACGCAGGAAATTCAAGAAGCATGAACATGTTCTAAACAACGTGGATTCTCTATCAGCACAGAAGTTCTCATTTAGATAGCTTTATGGCATAAATCTAAGTTGAATCCAATAGTAGTATCAGAAAGCCACAGATATCTATATACAATGACAAAAAAAGAAAATGACCATACCTTTTGAACAAAAGCATTATTTGATAAATTCTTCACCTGAGCAGATGTGCTTACTCTGTAAGAATCAGAGCTTTTAGAACCCTGTTTCAAAAAATCATTAAACAAATAAATAACAGCTAGCTTAGAAGCATAATATAATCATAAAAACACCTTTATTCTCATAGGGACTTTCACATTCAAAAAAAGAACTATGAGATGCAGCAACATGCTTCTAGTAATTTTTGTCAGAATAGCAAGAACAGATAAGCCATCATCCAGTGGTCCATCTAATAAATTACCAGAAGCAGATGTTTTTTCTGCACTTCAACCCCAACATCTGAACATCTGACCTTTTGACCACGAGCTAGTGCCTGGAACTTAACAATTCCCCAGGTACAGCACAAAGTAGCAACAGCTTGTCTTCTAACCAAGTGACCACGAATAAGTGCTTGCAGCCTTATAATGCCCTTGAGGGTTCGAAATGCCCGGCGAGCCTTCCAACATATAATGTTGTCATCAGTAAAGTAAAACAGCAGAGCAAAGAATTTTTATCAATCAATAAAACTGCATGATTTTAGGGTTAATAATAATCCAAGTATAAGGTCATTCAAACAATAGAATGGTTGAATGCAGATTCTGTATTTTCATTACACTTTGTGCAAACCCATACTTACCCAAAATTTGCAATATAAGGTATGATGCAGAGTGAGAAGGATCTAATATTACCACCCAAATGCCAACTCAAGCAAAATAAGCAGAACACTATCTCCTTACACACAAATTAGGATAGTACCATAGATAATCAGCAGAGTTTACCCACAACTAAATGAAGACTATAGCAGTAAATGGCTTACACATGTTCATATCATACACGCCTCTTTAAGAATAACAGTAACCATTAAAGAGAGAGTAAGCTACCAGATAACCTCTGAAAGCAGCCTGTGCCTTTGCAGCAGCTTGGTCAAGCCTAATCCTCTCAGGATCTTCCAGGTTACCCAAATTACTGATTGCGTTATCACTTCCGTCCTCTTTTACAGAAGGAATATTTCCCCCATCATTTGGCAATTTGGTAGGTATATCCGTCTCGGACTCCATTACATTCCTAGCACTTGTCACCAAAATAGGTGCCGAAATTGATGGAGGATCCACTGATAGGTCAGACACAGTTACCTTTGAAGAAACCAATACCTCTCCTTTATTTGCAGAATTCTGCATGTAATAATCAAACAAAAATTAGAACATGTAGCATTTTCAATTTTCAACTACTATTTAAATATTTGACGATAACCAGTACTCTCTTACCAGCTTCTCTCTTCCTTTTGACAAATTGGACTTTGAAGATTTCTTCCCAAGAAGCAAGGTCTTGATCCATTTTGCAGGGGATTTTCCCATCTCCGTTAAAACCAAAAATAATTAAAATCCCAAGTTTCTAAATCTGGAAATCTGCGAAAGTCATACACAACAAACACCTAGTATTATCCAGGTTCCAGCATAGCATGTAAGCATTTAATTAAAAAATAAATAAAACTAGAAACATAGCGTTAAAAAAACAAAACCACCCTTCTCACTATCTCAGTACAGCTTGCAATTAATGGCAGTTACAATTTTTCTACACAACATACTCATTATTACTTCCTTGTAAGATGGAAAGGACTAAATTCTTACTTAAAAAAAACACAAATCTACAAAACCGATAGCAACTGAAGCTGAAACCGAATATCCTAGACAAATAAAATACAAAAAACAAAACAAAGTTCAACAATTTTACTGTCATATTCAGCTTTACTTCACAGTCTCAAGTAAAAAAACGACAGATTAATAACCAAAGCCCACATCTACTTTAAGTTAAACAAAATAATATAACTAAAGCCAATAAATCAAGACCAAAAAAAAAAGAGCGACAAAGAGATCTGGGCCGTACAATAAGCAAGCGTGTCGGCAAAACCGAAAAAGATAAAAAAAAAAAAAAAGGTATCAAAAGCATTTTACCTGAAAATGCCGCAAACTTGAAAGCCTTAGCAAGTTTCCATTACTGCAAAAAGAAAAATAAACAGTAAATTTTCAGAGATCTGAAGAACAATTTTTCTTCCTTTTTTTTCCTTACAACTTCATTTTGCATGCTTAAGAAGATGAAAAGAAGCAAATGCAACGGTAGGAATAAAGAAGAAAGAAATGTACCATTGAAGATCGACCAGGATTCCTCGGAAGAGAATCTTGAGCAGTGTTTTTCTTTTTTTTCTTTTTTTTTGTATTTTTTAGTTTGCTATGGAGACTGAAGTTAAATAAATGCTACAGAAAGAAAGGAAAACAGCCTGCGGAAAATAAATTTAAAAGATAAACCAAAAAAAAAGGCAAAAGAGAAGTGCTAGGCTTTTGCAATTTGACAAAAATCCAGAAAACGACGGCGTTTAAAAGTGGGCCCCTGTCAAGTCCCCATAAAAGTGGCGATGGAGAGATAACATGGTCCCTCTGCCCTTGCTGGTGACCTGTCTCAATATGCTTCAATTTCCTATTTACTTTTTTTGTCTTTTTTCTTTAAAACTTTAATCCAAAAAAATGTCTACAAATATCAAATCCTAGTTAAATTCATTACTTCAAAAAAATATTTTAAAATTTTAAATTCAAATTTAACTTTTTAAATATAAAATACATATATTTATTATTAAATAAATTTTACCTACATTTCTTATAATTTCAATTATTTTTATGCGATATCTTGTTTTTTATTGTCAATTAATATCGTATGAAAAACTTTTGTCTCCATAAAAATTATATTATTAATTTTATTTTATAAAATTTAAAAATATTTTAAATATAAACTAATAACTTAATTTTAATTTGAAAGTATTCTAATTTTATTGAACAAAATTGACAGCTTAATCTTTTATGAAAATCGAAATTATTCACAATGTGCTAATTAAAATATATATATATATATATATATATATATATATATATACACAATATTAATTGAGAAAAAAATGATAACATATCAATTAGAAAAAGTTAAAACCACAAAAAGAATAAGTGTACTTTACCCATTTAATCAAATATTCAAACAAAATTAATTATTTTGAAATGATTGTAATTTTAATGTGACTTGTTTAGAAAGATGCCATGGAAGGATTTTTAGTGTAAAATTTAACGTGGTAGTTCCATTTAATTCTATAAATTCTTATATACCCATTCAATCAAATATTCAAATAAATTAATTATTTTAAATTATTGTAAATTTAATGTGGCTTGTTTAACAAGATGCCACGAAAGGAACTTTTAGTACAAAACCTAATGTGGTAATTACATTTAATTTTATAAAGTCTTAGATTTAATAGAGAAACAAATTCTATATTTAGTAGTTTTTTGAAGGCCAAAGAAACGCATTGACTTTTAATAAAAGACCTTTATGTCTTGCATGCTAATTTTTTAATTAGGACATCTATAAAACTAAAGATTCTTTTGGTACAAAACAAGATTAAATGTACTTAAACTTAATTAAACCTGTTTTAAGACAAGTAGTGTGGTCAATTGTCCAGAGGAGTTTCTAAGATTCCTTAAAAAAACAAGCAACTTGCAACAATTAAAATACATGGTGGTTGCCGGCTGGCCGGTAGTAACTAATGACTAATGGAAATTATTATTTTTTTCTTTGAATAAAATAGTTAAAACTACTAATGGTGGTTACATACAATTTTCAACTGATTAATTGTGATTTTAAGTGTACAATCAAATCAAGTGGACAGTTGTTTAGCCAATAAGTGAGATTAGACAAAAATAATAATTTTTAATTAGGCAAACTTTACCTACAATTCCTTCTATTTTAATTTTTCCGACATAATACTCGTGCTTTTTTTTTTCTTTTCAATTAGCTCTTTGTGGATAAGATTTGTTATTGAAAGAAGTTGTATTTTTAATAATAAAATTATCAAAAAAATATTTTTAAATTTGAATAAATTAATTAATTTTCGAATTGAGAATATTTTGATGATTTTATTAGGTAAAATGAACGGCATAAATAAAAATAGAATTTATTCGTAAAAAATTAATCAGAAAAGAAAAACATAAAATATTAGAAAGAAAAATTAAAACCATTTAACTGTAAGTCGAGTTTATCCGTTTTAATCAACAAAGAACTAATGTCTCTTGGACACTGAGCCACTGACCCACACATTGCAAGAAATTAATGGTGGGCTTGTAACTGGGCGGCATGCTATTTAATTATGTTTTCAACTCTGGGCCCGATGGCTTCTCTCTTGTGAGATTTGAGCAACTAGGGGAACCATGGTTAGAGGTTTGCCCAGCCCAACATGATTCACAATGAGAAAAAGCCTAATTAGTCACTTCCTTCAAATTACAAAACATTTTACATTAACCATATCAGTAAAGGGAGAAAAGATGGCATATGTTGTAATTTTGAGCCATGAATTCACAAACCCCTCCAATTAAATGATTAATTGTTCACACTTTTATTTCATTTTAAAAAATTACTACTATGTTTGATTAATACTTTTAAAGCATAATATTTATGGTCAATTATTGACTTAGTTAAAATATCACTTGTTATTCTAACCATGTGACGCTAATGTAACTTGTTGACACGTTATAATAAATGATAATATAACATGCTAACATGATATGATAACATGATTATGTAACATTTTTCATACTCTACGTCAACATCATGTGGATGTAAGATAAGTGAAATTTTGACTAATGATAATTAATCAATCATTAGTCATAAGGACTTATTTGATTTAAAATAAAAAGTATACAAATTTAATTGCACAAAATAGAAACATAAAAATTTAAATAAAAATTTTTAAATAATACAAAAAAATTAAATATTATATTTAATTTAAAATAAATAAAAATTACTTAAATAAAATATAAGTACTCCTAATTTTAGATTTTATTCGATAGAGTTGATGGGATTCTTCCTCGAAGGTGGAATCACTTTCCAATCAAGCTACTCACAATCTTTTACATATATATACATATAAAAGTTAGGTTTGTGGGAGCATTTTAGAATTAGAAAAATGCATCTTCTTTCAAGGCATTCCATGTGCATTACCATAGAAAACTACCCTTCCCCACATTAGTATGTCTCTTACTATTTTTATTAAAAGCCCTGTTTGTCTTGTTTTTGGTTTTTTCTCTCTATAGTCAATTAGGTCCATCACAACTAGAACACAGAATTTTGAACACGGTTAATTTTTTGATACGAAAATGACACAAAATTAAGTAGATTTTGGTTTAAAATTATTATGTTTCGTATATTAATCGTGTCGATATGTTCAAGTAGATAAAATGTGTTTAAATCGTTTAAAATATATTTGATTAATCGACTTATCATGTTGATCAATATAGCTCCCTTGTAAACCTGTTTAACATAAATTTAAATAGATTAATCATATTTAAATAAATTATCAATTATGTCATATCATATAAATTTTAATTAAATTTATTTAATAAATATGATAAACTTATCGTGTCATTTTATGTAACACATTTAATAAATAAATTTATATATTTAATTTTTTAATGTATTTAATTAATCGTACTATATTTGTGATACAATTAAAATATGTAAACACGAATCCACAAATCTAATGACAAATAACGATTCAATCTTGAATAGTAAAATGAAATTTTATGAAGATGGATCCATGAAAAGGGGCCAAAATAACATAAACGAGAAAGGCAGCTAAAGCTAAGAACAGAAATAAAGCATCCACCGAATTACAAGAAGATAATAACGGGATTACGTAGAACTGATACATCCTTAAAATCCGTGTTTGACAACTGGCAGCCTTTTCCCGTTTTCACCTTTCTTTTCTTTGCAGCTCACCGACACAACGGCATTTCGGACACAGACCAAGGGGGGCCATTGTCGTCATTTCTGCTTACAATTCCCATGGGGACCGTTACGACAGTGTCTTATACCATGATACCGATGTAGGAGGGTATTTCGGTCATGAACACACGTGATCGCCTCGTGACTCCACTGAACTTTGTTTTCACGAATCCCCCACGTTCCATTTTGGAGCGTGACTCTCAGTTACTTCACCCCGGTACACGCGGGTCTACCGTAACAAGGGTGGTCAACACAAAACCCGAGGTTCTCGCAAACGGGAAGCGTTTGACTTCAGAGCCGAAAAGTTGACTTTTACCCTCTTTTCCTTCTTAAAAATCCCATTTGCAATTTAATATGATAGATCGCGTATCTTAGGATCCAGATTTCCTTTGCCTTTGCATGCCGCTCAATGGATATTCACCAACGAAATACTCGAGTCTATTCGTCTCGATTGCATAAAAATCGGGTATCTTATAATCGGATTTAGAAAAATGATTTGATTTTCATTTTCCTTTAGTTGTTTAAAAGTTCTTCACTTTCTCAATTATTAGCCTTCATCTACTTGGTCTCAGAAAAGTTTGCTAATTATTTAATTCAGTAGTGAAATGAAGTAATAGCTTGATCCTAAGCTGTGTGGCTCCTACTCTTACCATTTTGTATCTATATTCAACCTTTAATTAAAGCAGTGAGCAGAACCCAGGTCACAAATTTGTCTTTTTTTCAGACAAAACTGCATTTATTGGGGTGCTGGTGCTGTATGCTAAAAGGGTTATGAGCATTATGCAACTGAACACATGATGAAGTAAATGTGATTTCTACATTCCCAAGAAATGTTTTCTTCAACTTTTTAAGGTTTTGCTTTTCTTTTTTTTGAGTTTTAAGTGGAAAGAGAGGAATGGAGACTTTCAGAGTTGGTTTCTGTTCATTGCTTTCTGTAATTTTCATGCTTGTTCCAGCTTCAATGGGGCAGCTTACTCCAAGTGAAACCAGGATTTTTTTCCAAGTTCAAAGGCTTCTTGAATATCCTGAAGTTCTTCAAGGATGGACAAACTGGACCAACTTCTGTTACCTCCCTCCTTCTGCTTCTCTCAAGATTGTCTGTACAAACAGTCGAGTAACAGAATTAACTATCGTTGGAAGCAAGAGCTCTCCAGCTCACAGCACAACGACAGCTTCAGGGTATGTTGTTGCAGGTTCTCAAAAGGCTTTGTCTGGGAAATTCTCCATTGATGCATTCTTCACTGTCCTGACAAAGCTTTCGAATTTGGAAGTATTGTCCCTGGTGTCCCTGGGGTTGTGGGGTCCCTTGCCTGCTAAGATCAACAGGTTTCGTTCACTTGAAGTTCTTAACATGAGCTCAAATTTCATTTCCGGGGAGATTCCTAAGCAGATTGCATCATTCAAGAATCTAACCAGTCTTGTTTTGGCTGACAATCTGTTCAATGGGAGTGTCCCAGATCTTACAGGCCTGGCACAACTTGAAGAGCTGAATTTGGGTGGCAACCACCTTGGTCCACAATTTCCTTCATTAAGCCAGAGTCTTGTAAGTTTAATATTGAGCAACAATTCTTTTAGATCTGAAATCCCTTCAGGATTGAAGAAATTCTATCAGCTTCAGATGCTGGATATCTCTTCTAATGGATTTGTCGGACCAGTCCCATCTTTTCTGTTCTCCCTGCGGTCAATTCAGTATCTTAATCTGGCCCAAAACCAGCTAAGCGGGGCCCTTGCAGTGAATACATCCTGTGGCAAGAACCTCATGTTTGTAGATATCTCAAATAACCTTTTGATAGGAAAACTCCCTCCAGGCATAGGATCAAGTTCAACAAACAGAACAGTCATTAGCTCATGGAATTGTCTATCTGCTGGAAATTCAAATCGTCAGCATCCACATTCATTTTGCAACAAAGAAGCATTGGCTGTCAAGCCTCCAGTCAGAAGAAAAGAGCAGGAGTCTGGGATCAAAATAGGCCTATTGCTCGGTATCATTGGAGGCGTTCTGGGCATTGCAGGAGCTATTGCTTTGTTAATTTTGGTCATTGTCAGAAGATCAGAAAGAACTGCAGATGCAAACTATGAAAAATCCCTTGCAGACAAAATGTCTGTTCGTAGCTCCCCAAAACCAGCCATTGATTCAAGTAAGACTATTCAAAACCGTTCATGCAAACATGGCTTCAAAATTGTCATCATTCAACCTACTAAATTTGCTCGATTTTGCTACACTGCAGGGCGTGTGCCTCAGACAATGAGATCAGCTGCAATTGGACTTCCTCGATATCGTGTTTTCAGCTTGGAGGAAATTGAAGATGCAACAAACAACTTTGACCCATCAAATTTTATGGGGGAAGGATCTCAAGGACAGGTAAAACATTTGTGTTTAAATCCCATTACTCATAAGTCCCCTGAGACATGAAACAAGAACAAAAGATTGAAAAAAGGTTACTCTGACGTTTGCAGCTCTATAAAGGTTGGCTCGTAGACGGCTCAGTGGTGGTGGTGAAATGTCTGAAACTAAAGCAGAAGCATTTACCTCAAAACCTCATGCAACACATGGAAGTTCTGTCCAAGCTCAGACATCGGCATTTGGTTAGCGTTCTGGGACACTGTATTGTTACTTACCAGGATCATCCCAACATAGCAAGTACAGTGTTCGTTGTCTTTGAACACATTTCGAATGGATCATTGCGGGACTATCTTACTGGTAAAAAAGCTAACCCCCACAATATAACTCAGACAACAGGGGCAAAAGCAAATGTTTTAAGAATTTTAATTTTCTTTCGATGTGATTATTGGCAGATTGGAGAAAGAAGGAAATACTGAAATGGCCGCAGAGAATGGCAATCACCATTGGTGCTGCAAGGGGAATCCAGTTCTTGCACACAGGAATTGCACCTGGCATATACGGAAACGATTTGAAGATTGATAATATCTTGTTGGATGAGACTCTTACAGCCAAAATCAGTAATTACAACATCCCCTTGCCACTTAAGGTATAGGAACCAGAAGGAAAATTCAAATTTATTTCTGAATTTGATCTGTTCATTCTCTTTCTTATTTTTGTTTTTCTGTTTCCCTGATGAAATTGCAGGCGGGTTCAGAAAGCCCCCTGGCCAATCGTCTTACTAGGTAACAGCCTTTTCTCCCACCTTGTTCACTGCAATTTTCATTCCTTCAAGGCTATAAACTTACAACTACTCCTTTTTGCAGTGATGAAAATGCAGAGAAGGAAGACATTTATCAGCTGGGAATTCTTCTACTTCAAGTTATTACTGGTAAACCGGCCACATTCACAAGTGAACTGGATGAGCTTAAACTTCAGGTATGTAGTTCATTTGTTCCATTTCTCCAGGCAAAACCGTTGAAAAAAAATTGCACCAAGGCAGTGCATGAAATTGCCGGTTTCTCCTTGCAGCTGGAACAGAGCTTAGATGAAGGGCCATCAAAGTTGAGAGGTGTCATAGATCCCTCCATTCGTGGCACTTTTGCATATGAATCAATGAGAACCACAGTCGAATTCGCTCTCAATTGCCTGTCCAAAGATTCGACCAAGCGCCCCTCCATAGAAGACGTTCTTTGGAATGTGCAGTATTCAATCCAAATTCAGGACGGATGGACCAGTAGCGGAAACCTTGCCACACATATGTAATACTTCATTACATTTTCTCAACTGTAAGCAAAAATAAACGCTGGGATTTCCACTTGTATTTATATAAGATTTTTTGTCGCAAATTTTCATAATAAAGTTTCCACATGGAAGTTTGTTTTACTTTTTGCTGGGAGCTGAGTTATGGTTTCTATATGCTTTGAGACTTAACCCAAAGTGCTGCCGCAAGGAGAGAACAAGGAAGGGCAACTTATTGCTTAACATTCAAATCATACTAGCGGCTAGCGCCCCTAGACTCCCTGCCTTTCCCCCCACACCGGAAAAGGGTAGAGAGATAGGAAAGACAATTCTGGAACGATCCTGGGCATCAACGGTCTTTTCAACTAAAAGAGAAAGTTTAAACCAACTTTAAACAAATGAAGCATAAGAAGATAAAACAATCATTTCAATTAAGGGAGCACCATCCATCCACATAAAACAAACACCACATCAAGTCAAAATAGTTTGCAACACATTTTCAGTTTCAATGTTATTTAGACAGGCCATTGGACTACTTTTTTTTGACGTTCCATAGAACCAAACCATGAGCTATTAATCAGCAGTCCAACTCTGCTCGACAATCTCACGTACCCTCCTATTGTATTCACGCTTGTTCTCACTAAACATCCTAGCAGCTTCTGAATTTGCAGGAGAATTTGGATTCGGATCACAGAGCAATGACTGCACATAAAAAATAATATGGATTAAAACAACAGGACAGAGATAGAAAGAGAGCACATAGAGTTATAACGTAATACCTGTGTACCATTAGATCCTAGGATTCTTAATTAGAGGTATCAACTATCAAGTTTGGGACTGGGAAGGGTAACCTTGGATTGTTTAGCCCAAGGCCCAACTTTTGGATATATTACACACACACACAAAAGCAATCTCATTAATGATTTCTGCAAAGACATTAAGAGGAAAGTCGGATTTGTTCACATGCATGCCTGACAGGACCCAATAATATTTGTCTAAGGCACAATATTCCAGGTTAACACAAACATATTTGATACTATCATCATCTTAATGAAAGATCTTCCAATCAATAACAGCCAGCTGGTGGTCGTCTGTACAGCTTTGGAATGGCAACCAACGTTTCTGCTTCCACAACTTTCATATGAGAGTTTACAATATGAAGTAGGTAGTTTAGAAGCAAAGACTATAACATACTTGAATTGGAATGAAATCATATTTTATTCCATGGACCTTAGTTAGCTGCAACTCATTGCCTGAAGGATTATACAGTACCTGAATAGATGTCAGTATTGCCGCTACATCATATATTGGACTCCACTGATTTTGTAGAATGTCCAAGCAGATGCTTCCATCTGCATAAACTGAAAAAATAGCACGATAAAATTGGGATCAGAACCAGAACAGCTAAAAATTATTGCCTACCAAATATGCCAGAGCACACAGATAAAACATTTTTTTCTTTGAAATCAACAGATAAAACTTATTCATAACAAATAAAATACAGTATCGATAGAAAGTTAGGTTTTAATGGAAGAAAACCAGAAACTGAAGCTGAACATGTAAACTTGTTATGTCAACATCAGCTTAGAAGCCTCAATCGCATGTATAGATGTTAGTGGATGGCCATGGAAATTTTGGCACACCAGGAATGGTTGGAACTTGGAATATCAGTCGCATGAGGCATACAATTCACATGAAATGGACAGCAGAATGCTGCTCTGTTCTGCCCTAAGAGGTGCCAATGACACAAAGAACTAGCACATGATAGCATTGAACTTCCGGAACATTAGCTCATGTTTGATTCATTAACAAATGTAGTCCTCTTCTGAGCACCCACTTTACAACTAGAGGTCTACTCATTCACAAGTATAGTCAATAAAAGATCACAGCATAATCACAGCGTAGTATAGTTTCACCCTATATATTACAACTAAAGGTCTACTCGTTATGTGTTATAGTAACGGACAAACATAAACAGCACAGTTTCACCCTGTATATATTACACCTTCATGCAAGAAAGTAGAAGTTTATCCTACACAAATATGTCAAATGTTGAATACAACAATTAAGAAACTGCCATATCTGCGAGAAAAAATCAAAATGTAAACTGAAAATGTGGATGTAGTTAGAGAATAAAGTTAGTATAGAGCTTACTGTTTGGATGGAACATTCGAGAAACAAAACGAACTGTTGGTGGCTTGTTTGGATAATCCTCCGTAAACTGAAGAGTCAGTTTAAACGTACCTGAAAGACTCAAAAATATGAAAACAGAGACGAATTTATAGTTCTTAGCAGCATACCTACGTTCTATGATAAATTATCCAAAGAAATAGCTTAAATAAGCATGACCATTTTGTTTTGTTTTGTTTTAGAGAGTTACAAGTCATAACAGAAAGTAAAGGATTCATACACTCAAAAGTGTATCAGCCTTTTCATTTTGGTTAAAAGGCAGAGGCTGAATGGGCATCCCCTCCAACAACATCCCAACAAGATTGTTTAACATCTTCTGCTCCATTATTCACATGGAAAAATATGTCTTAAGGAACCATTATCAGTGCCACTCCGGTAGGGGTGAGCAAATTGGACCTGAAACCGAATAACTGAACAGCACCGAAATGAGTTCGGTTTTTTCAGTTCGGTTAATTCGGTTATTCAGTTAATTCGGATAGAGTAATTCGGTTAGTGTAATGATTTAGGTTCGGTTTCAGTTAGAAAAATGTCTAACCGAATTAACCGAACTAACTGAATGGTATTTTTGTAATTTTACCTAAAAATTCCTAAACCTAAATCCCCAATTCCTCTTTCTAATTTTTGCCGTTCTGTTCGGCTGTTCCTGTCTCCGCTCTCTCGTGACTCCCAATCTCCCATCTCCAGTTCTCCACTCTCCACTCTGGTCTCTCACCCTTTCTGTCATCCGCCGGCCGCTGTCCGTCGACGTCCGGTCTTCACTCTAGCCCGATCTGGTTTCTGCCGACTGCCCTTGCTGGTTTCTGGTTTCTGGTTAACTGGTTGACTGGTTGCCAAACGTATTCGTGACCCATCCCAATTACATTCCATAAGCTGAGAAGAGCAAACATAAAATTACAGCTGCTGTCCAAACTAAGAGATGCAAAGCGGCCCCAAGCATTTTGCGCAACCCATTCACCCGAACGTGTGTAAATCTACCAGCAGCACAAGACACCCTACTCACACCCCCCTTTTCGTAGCTTAATTTTAGTGTGGAGGATAAATAAAATCACTTAAAACAGAACAACAACACCTATATATGAGGACTCTGGGATTCATTTTAAAATTCCAGGGCAGTACCTATCCTGATTTCAAGCCATATGAAATCCTCGTTCCAATTAACCGTAGACAGCAGCAACGCGTCCAATAAATTTACAACTCCAAGCAGAAACCAAACCCCACAAGAAGACTTTGTGATTTTACAAGGCCGCAAATAGAATCCAAGATAAACACAAACTCAGTAGCACATTCTCACCCAAAAAATTATTCAGTTTGGTTTTCAGTAACCGAACCGAACTAACCGAGTTAGTTCGGTTTCGGTTAGTTTTATACAAGAGTTCGGTTAGTTCGGTTACTGGATATCCAGTAACCAAATTAACCGAACTACCCGTTTGCACAGTCCTACACTCCGGTCAAACAAATCCTAACCTTCAGCATTTTGTAAGCATCAACATATAGGACTCATGTAAGCTCTGTTCTGTTTTCGGGGTAAAACTTACTCAATTATAGCAAACAAATTCACAAAACTATTCAAAAAAGCTAGGTGTAGATGAAGCATTTAACCAATTAATGTATGGGAAATTGATAATATCATTAAGGTATTGTACAATTACAGGGAAATTTGTCTCCAATTGGATAGGTTTTACCAATATATAGAGTGCATAGCAATCTTTTAAAGAGGTAAAAGGAGACAGGCAAACAAATCCACCAAACAACTATAGAAAAATTGATTATTGAAACTGAAAAATGCAAAAGAATATGCTTTACCTCCGTCCCATGGGGTGTCATCAGGCCTGCAAATCGATCAAGTAAAGACATGAGCACAACTTCATTGGATCTTTATCTTAAAACATCACAGGAAAAACAAGTAAACAAAGAAGGAAAAGACAATTCAGCCTTGTTTTGTCACATACCCAAATATAACAGCATTCCAGAGCATAATATTGTTATCTTGAGGAGCACCACTAATTCCTGCAGGAGGATCTTGTTGCAACCTCTTAAAATCCCTCATCAGTCTTTTCCTTGCTGGAGTCGACATCCTCACCGCCTGCAAATTCAAGAGGAAGCCAATTCAAAATCAATATCAAGATGCACACAATAAAAGAAAGAACAAACCAGAGTTCTTTAATATAAACATCAAACACAACGGGTGGCAGCTCTCTTCCATGCCATAAACTCTACCCAACATCCCCACGATTCGAACTAAACACTTCCACACTGGAATCTCAACCTCTAATCATTGGGATGTCCATTGGGGACTACCTAACCTCAATTTACTACACATCATATCAAAAAACATTGATAACATAATTTTGTTAAATATAAAGCAATAAAGAGAAAGAACCAAAGGTAACATGACCGGACTTTTGCTTTTAACTTTTGTTCTGGACACTGATTCAGCAGATGACAACAATTAAACAAATAAAACCAAGATTGCAGTTCATTCATTTCTAGAATTATCATAACAAATTAAGACATTTAGAAACAAAAAATCTCAGAGAATCTAACCATAAAGAGTTAAAATCACCATAAAAATCAGCTAAAAGCACACATCTAATTAATACCCAAAAGAATC
Source organism: Theobroma cacao (assembly GCF_000208745.1). Lineage (NCBI taxonomy): Eukaryota > Viridiplantae > Streptophyta > Magnoliopsida > Malvales > Malvaceae > Theobroma > Theobroma cacao. The sequence continues at coordinate 40,536,504 of NC_030851.1, forward strand.
AATCTTGAATCCCCAAATCTTACATAACCCTAGATCCATAACTACAACAAGAACGATCAAAAACCTTGAAGCTTCAACATATCTAGCAATCAAAAGAGTTTCCCTTGGATATATAATAACCAAACGCAAATCGAAGCAAAATTAAAGAAAAGAAACAAAAAAAAAACACAAAAAGGGTCTTACTTTCTGAGTAAACGCGGCGAGTTAACTAGGATTCTCCAAAAGCAAGCTAACAGAATCACAACGAGTTAACAAAAGAATTAAAAGGAACAAATTTCCCTTCCCAAGATTTCCTCAGGAAACAAACGGAAAAGTCTATCAGATAATCATCTCTTTTTTAACTAATTATAAACCGAGCGATCCAAAAGAGAAGATTTTATTTTCCAAGATTTATTTTTTTTCTTCTTTCTTCATAACAGAGCAAGACCATGATGGCTCAATTAGGGTCAGCGGTCCTTTATAGCGAAGTCTCTTTTTCTTAAAAAAAATAAAAAAAAAGAATTATTTTTCCAATTTTAATTATTCATCTTTTCTTAATTTCACAAAATTAAGATAAAATTTTAATTTTAATTTTAAACATTATAAAAATAAAAAAATAAATTAAAATAAAAACCAATAAGAGTATTATTCAATTAATTTCTAATTTTCCTTTATTTTATTTGGTGGACCTTAGCTGCCTAGTTGCTAGCTAAGCGACACCATGCATAAATATTCCCACGTGTACCTTTATTGTTTTATATAATAAGATACATAATTTAATTAAATTTTATTTTCTAGAATGTTCATTTTTCACTATAGTAAATACTTATATAATTAAATTTTTCGATGTCGACACTTGGAAAAGTTTTTTTAAGCAGGAACTATGCACATGGGCGGTCGAAAATATATTTATATATATATGATTAATCGTGACACGATGGTTTTCACTATTGAAGCATATTAAATTTTATTAGTTAAAAAACTTTATTACCAACTTTGATATGGAAATCTTGCTACCAAATCAATTTCATTACTTAAAAGAAAAATTAAATCATGGGCTTCCTTATCATAGTGGGTTTTTTCATTTACACTCAAAACAAGTTAAATTTTTTGAATATAATTTTTATTTTATATATAATAAAAAATTCGATAATATTTAACTTGTTTGCCACTTTTGATGTTCATGCGTAAATCTCACGCCGTGGAAATTTTATTTTATTTTGTATAAAAAATTAAATATTTTATAATTATTCGTTTATTGAATAATTTATAATTTAGATTCTTTTCACGAGTTATTTGCATTTTGGGTCAATTTCGAACTATAAAGTAGATAAAAGAAAAAGAAATGGATTTTTTTTCTTTTTTCTAATTTTGGGATAATCTCAATCTTCTTCTTTCATCCATTGAAAGAAAAATAAATAATGAAAGGTCTATGAAATTTTCATAATCTTTTTCTTTAATTTTTCTTTTTTTTTAGGCTTAATAAGCTAATTTCTTATCTTTAATGTTATTCTTTATTCAAAGAATTATATTCGAATTCTTTATTTTTAAAGAATTAATTTATAAAAAAAATTCCAATTCAACTAATTCAATCAGAGAGTATTAAGCTCTATTAAGAGTGTATTTTTAATTTAATAAGAAAATATTTTGTGTTCACTCATTGTTTAAATCTTGAATTTCATCCTTCCCTTCAAGCTTCATATGTAATTTTTTTGTTCTATTTTCTTGATTTTGGTATAATCTCATGAAACAGCAGATATTAAAACTGGTGACGAAGGGATTGTACAAAGAAGCACTGCATCTACACAGTCAACACCACAAAGATTCATTGCTTCCCAACAAATTCACGTTTCCTCCTCTGTTCAAAGCCTGTGTCAAGCTCAACTCGCCAATCCAGGGCCAAATCCTCCATACCCATCTCATCAAAACCGGGTTTTCCCATGACATTTACGCTGCCACAGCTCTCACTGACACGTACATGAAACTGCACCACTTTGAGTATGCTCTCAAGGTGTTTGCTGAGATGCCTGACCGGAACTTGGCCTCGTTAAACACGATGATTTCCGGGTTTTGGAGGAATGGGTATTGGGAAGAAGCTTTGTTAGTATTTAAGGAGATGATTTTTGGATTGTCGAGGCCTAATTCACTCACTATAGCTACTGTTTTGCCAGCTTGTCAAAGTCTTGAACTTGGCATGCAATTTCATTCTTTGGCTGTTAAGTTGGGGGTTGAATTGGATGTTTACGTGGCAACTTCATTGCTGACTATGTATTCTAAGTGTGAAGAGATAGTTGTAGCCACAAAAATGTTCGTGAAGATGACCAATAAGAATGTTGTCAGCTACAATGCTCTTGTTACAGGGCTTTTGCAGAATGGGGTTCCACGTATGGTGTTGAACGTGTTTAAGGAAATGAGGGACAGTTCACAAGAAGAGCAGCCCAATACTGTTACTTTGGTTACTGTCATGTCTGCCTGTGCAAGTCTTTTGTATCTACAGTTTGGCAGGCAGGTTCATGGGGTTGTTATGAAAGCTGAGATGCAGTTTGATACGATGATCGGAACTGCACTTGTTGATATGTATTCAAAGTGTCGGGCATGGCGGTGGGGCTATGATGTTTTCAAGGAGATGGATGGAAACAGGAACTTGATAACTTGGAATTCAATGATTGCAGGGTTGATGTTGAACAATCAAAGTGAGATGGCTGTCGCACTGTTTGAGGAGTTGGAATTTGAAGGAATGAAACCTGATTCAGCAACATGGAATTCGATGATAAGTGGGTTTTCGCAGTTAGGGAAGGGATTTGATGCTTTTAAGTATTTTGAGAAGATGCAGTCTGCTGGTGTAGAACCGAGTTTAAAATGCTTTACCAGTCTTTTGCCCGCTTGTTCAGTTTTGTCTGCTTTAAAGCAGGGAAAAGAGATTCACGGGCATGCCACAAGGAGTGGCATTAGTAAAGAGGAGTTCATGGCTACTGCATTAATTGACATGTATATGAAATGTGGGCATTCCTCTTGTGCGCGTAAAATTTTTGATCACTTTGAATCAAAGCCTGATGATCCAGCATTTTGGAATGCAATGATTTCCGGTTATGGAAGAAATGGAGAAAATGAATCAGCATTGGAAATTTTTGACTTGTTGCAGGAGGACAAGGTAAAACCGAATTCTGCAACTTTCATTTGCGTTTTATCTTCATGTAGTCACACAGGTCAAGTTGACAGAGGATTGCAAGTTTTCAGAATGATGGTTGAAGATTGTGACTTGAGCCCAAATCTTGAGCATTTTGGTTGCATAATTGATCTTTTGGGTAGATGTGGCAGACTAGAAGAAGCCAAAGAAATAATACAAGAAATGTCCGACCCTCCTGCTGCGGTTTTTGCTTCTTTGCTTGGTGCTTGTAGGTGTCACTTGAATTATGAGCTAGGAGAAGAAATGGCTATGAAGCTTTCAGAGTTAGAGCCAGAGAATCCAGCTCCTTTTGTGATACTGTCCGACATATACGCCGCAGTAGGAAGGTGGGGAGATGCGGAAAGAATAAGACAAGTGATAGATGACAGAGGATTGAGAAAATTCCCTGGATTTAGTTCAATAGCAGTAACATGAAAAGGAACAACTTCTGAAAAATGCTTTGATCCCACCTTATTCAAATACATTTCTGCATCTTCTCGGATTTTTCCAGGTTACTGGAAAAGAAGTTTCACTCCTCAACATTTGTTTCTCTGGAAACCAGATAGCTATGTGACATGGAAAAAACTCCCTCAATTTTGCTCAGTTGCAAGCGCACGAAAGGAAACAGCAAAATTCACTGGATTTATTTCAATTGACATTGCATGAAGAGAAGCTGCATATACAGAATAGATTGTAAACTGAATCAAATTCAATTACATCTCTGCATCTCCAAGGGTTGCGATTACAACAGAAACTTCAATGATTCAACATTTCTTTCACTGAAAACCCAAAGTAGCTATCGAAAAAGTTTGGGGGCTCAAATATGAAGCAAGAGATCACATCTCTAAGAGTAATTACACCGATAACTTCATATTCATTCTCAGCTACTACATAGATCCTGTGCACCAATTTGGTGGCAAGACTCTGGATCACACCACCAAGAGTTGAATCTACCTTGCATGTTATTGGTGGGGTGAGTCTGCCAAATTCTTGGCCCATTGAGACAACAGTATTCATGAAATCCTGCACAGTAAGCTGCCTGAAATCAAGAATCAAGCAGATGAAAGCATTGTTAAATCAACAAGGGTTGCGTGGAATATTCTTTGCAAGGTTACTAAATAATAATTTCTTGGAGGGAGAGATTAGGTAAGTATCTTCTGAAGTGAACTAAGCCACGTTTCTTCAGCAATTTAGCATATGTAATTTTTTAATGGACTATAATATACAAATAACAGAACTTATCTTTTAGCTTGGTTTACTGATTATCACTTCTTCTTGGTAAAGAGTAGTTTTTCGTTGGGACTGATTGAAATATCAGCATTTAAATATGAGGTATGCTATGCAGTTTTAAAGCTTTATGCCTTTGCCTTGCCGTACCTGAAATTGGAGAAAAGTTCAGGTTTGAGCAGCAAGTGTCTGATGTCTCTTATGCTTATATTCCCAACAATCTTTTTGCTTGGCCCCTCTACAACCGGAAGACCACCAACTTGGTTGTCTCTCATTCTCTTGAATGCTTCAAGAACCAGGTCATCACTTTGGATGCTAATAACCTGGCAAAGTGCACACAGAACTAATTTAAGTTTCATATTGAGGGTAGCTTGAAAAATACTTATCAGTTATTTTGAGGTAACCAATAAAGTTTCACCTCATCAGGAGACATGAAAGGGAGTCCCAAATCAGAAATAGGCCGTGAAGAAATACAGTCGAACCAGTCCCTCCCACTGCATCCTTCCAGACCTCCAACAACTGCAGATTGGGTGATGTAGTTCTTGATATCGGGCTTGCCTGGCTCAATTACAGGCACATTTCTCAGCTTATACTTAGAGAGTAGCAGTAGCACACTCAACATGGAACTGTCTGTTGCAACTGGAACGAAAGGAGCCCACCTGTATGATCTAACTATTGACCTTACCTGAAAGAAAAATACAATATCATGCGTTGAGTACCTTTCATGATGGTGTAAAAAGAAGACTAGATCATCATTCTGGTGTGTAATTTGTGTTTTACTTGGTCCCAATAATATATATATATATATATATTATCATTCATAGAGAAAGGAAACTAAGGATAAAAGATTGACAAACGTGGCCTACTGCACCTGCAGAGCCAGTAAAAATGAATATATAAAGGTAAATTGAACCAAAATTTTTGTATACATAATCAGCATTTCACCATAAAACTTACAGTGGTTGACTTGAAGGGTTCTTCTTGAAGGATGACTTTGTAAAAATCCTCGCCCAAGTTGTCAGCAGCTGACGGAGCATCTTTTCCTACACCTTGATCAGCTGCCACGCCACCAGCCACAGCAGCTCCTACTGCAGCAACAGTTAGTCCAGCAACAGCAGCAGGACCTGTCACACCCATTGCTATTGCTCCAAGAGCTCCAAGGGCTCCAGCACCTAAACCAGCAGCTGTAGCAGTGCTGGCTGATAAAGCAACGGCCGCAAGTTCTGCACTCTCTAGTACCCAGAGAATGATCGCTGAGTAATCTATAATTCCTAAGTACCTTTCTCTCCAGTCCAAGCTAGTTGCTGCATCTGGGTTTCTCACAGGAGCAGACAGAATGTTGCATTCTGATAGAATCTTAACGGCATCAGCAATTGTAGCTTCTGCTTCAATTTCAATCACTAGAAAAAGTATTGTCACCGCACAACTATTAGAAACTGAGGCATTTTCCATTACTGATACAAAGTACATGAACTTAAAATTGCTTAACTTCTAGATTCAACAAAGCTTTTATCATCACCTTTGCCACCAGGAACTTGTGGGAAAGATGAAACAGGAATCTTGGCAAATGCAGCTGTTAAAGTCTCCTGCAACGGTTGTGGTAATTTCTTCCTGGACTTTATTTTCTCAAAATAAGCATCACAACTTGAAAGTGCACAACTTGAAAGTGCTGAACTTTCACTGGCTTCTTGTGCTTGTGCCATCTCTACATCAATGTGCAGCATGATTAGCTCACTATCCCAATTTGTACCTTTTACTGTTTAGAATCAATGTATCTACATTCTTTTATATCTCAAAATGACTTCATTAACATCGAAATTTATAAAATCATTCATGTAATTTGCTTTTGGAGAGCCATTATATTCTTGAACCAAAAGACCAGTCAAGAATCATTAGTACCATAAAAATCTAACAGGGGTAAATATAAAAGCTTGATACTGAATCTATGGTAAAACTAGAAAAACTATGATCTGATATCTGCAGTGATAATATTTACACAAGAAAATGGTTTGGATATCAAAGCTAGATAAAAAAATAACACCCAAAACAAGGATTTGACATGATATACCTGCAGATAAATTGCTCAGGAAATTGGGATCGGAATTCCACTTTTGAGGGCCGGGAAGTTCTCTGTTCATATTCTGGGGTGAAATTATTAGATTGAGTTATGCAGGGGCCTTGTAATGCCACGTGTAACCAGTTGACGCATGGCATACTTTGTAGGTTACCACGTGTTGTTTGAACTGGTCTGATGAGGCAAACATGGTGGGCCTCGGGCTTTTAGCATTACCAGGCACTGTTGCATGGATCTTCCGGGCCTGACACTCCTGGGTTCCTGGGCTTGAATTTGTCTCTCTAGTCCGGTATATGATGTTCTTGTTAGTACTTGTTATTGTTGCTAATTGATTGTTACTGGTCAAAGACGTTTTGTTCTTTTTTTTCTCGATATTTTGAGGTAAAGTAAAATGTAAAGAACAAATAGTAAGAAACAAAAAGTTGATTCTTTGTGCAAAAGTTAAAAAACAAATAGTAAGAATTCTTTTTACTCTTTAGTCTACTCTCCCGCGTCTCCACTACATTAGCTTGTGGAAAGTTAAACACACACTAGCTTTTCCAATAGCCCATCACTTAATTTGATTGCTAGCATCTGCAGGCGGACCTGGAGTACTCTTGGACGTTGGAAATGGCAATGAATTAGTTGGGAACAGTAGTAAGCTTCCTTGCTTTTGTTGTTGTTGCTGAGAATTCATGGATGAAGACTTTCCCAGGTAGCTTGATGCACACCCTACTTCCTTGTCTACAGCTGCATGGTGCAGGGCTGTTCTCAGAGGAAGTGACTCACCCCACTTCGCTTCATTTTCACTATGATTGTCTAATATTGGCACACCACCTCCATTTCCAACGAAGGAGGTGAAGGCAGTCGCTAAGGCAGATCGAAAGCTTGGATTTGATGTAATCGCCTTGGTTGCAGCTGTTATTGTCTCTGATAAAGACTGCTGATGAGGAGTCTGGTTGGTCATTTGCATGTATGATTGGTACAAGTGTTCTTGAGGTGGTTGCCTTCCTAGATTATTCAATGGCCCAAAAAAGCTATTTTTATGGTTAGAAAGTGCCCCAAAGTTTAAGTGGCCTGTGTTCCAAGATGTTTGTGGGTTATTAATGGCGCCTTCTAAAGAAGAAGATGGTGAAGAGGAGAAGTTGAGACATGTCGATGAGTATCTGGGTGCATTTGAAAGTCTAGTGAAATATGAGGAGTTGGCTGGTGCAGTAAGATCAAGAGTGATAGTGGGGTGAGAATTGGTAGTTGAGATTGAAGAGTTAGGGAAATAGTGTTGATATGGCCTTGAATTGTGGGAGAAGTTGAAGTTTAGACCATGGAGGTGAGCAGCAAAAGATGTGGAGTTGGGGGCAGAAACTGAGGTCCCAAGGCCCGGTTGTGAGCTTGATGATTGAGACTGCAGCATGGAAGCTGCTGCAGAAGTGGTGGAAGCCATGGCTGTTGCACTTAGGGGTAGAGGATGGTTGTGGTTCCCTTCATATGTTGTGATCAAGATGGACATATCCTCAGCACATCTTTGTACCTGGCGTTTGACAAATTTAAGTTGAAGGAAACTGGTTAGGAGGCTGATGATCATATCATAACAATGAAATAAGCGCGCTGAAATTTTATCTCATGATAAAATTTGAGTAAATTTTTTGTTTGTTGTTTGTAATTTGAATTATAAGTTTCATAACTATAAAATAATTTTTTATAATAAAATAATATTATAAGATAAAAAAAAATTCATGCATCGATCATATCTCAATTTTTATTACCGTATCTATGATTGAATTTGCTTCTTTAAAATTATATTGACAAGCTAAATTTAAAATTTTGACGTTCTACAACTTCAACGTCAACCTAAACAGCACTTTCAAAAAAAAACAAAGCACGACATTAACATATATTTCACATTTACATCATGATCTTTTATTTCCAATTTCCATGATAAAAAAGGCTACATGCCAATGTCAAGCTGCTTTTAAGCTGTCACATGTAGTAAGAATATTAACAGAAGGTTATGGGCCCATTTTCTTGTGTGAAATGATGGCATTTGAAACTCCATGCATGCTAGTCTCAGCACTCAGATTTAAGTTGTGTAAATCAAAAAAAAAAAAATAATCATTCTGATCGCTTGGGGATCAGATTTTTCAACTAAGGCAGGCAGCTGATACCTGTTTCCTCACAGGACAAGTCGGTGAGACTGTGCAACGGTAGTATGCTCGGGGACATGGATTTCCTTTTGCTATTTTCTGTCCATATTTTCTCCACTGACACCCATCGTTCAACTGCATACACGAAATCCAAGAAAACACAATTTGGTAAAACAGCATTTTCCATGTTTTCCTTGCTTTTAGCAATAGAAATTTTGCGCTATACCGTCGGAGTGTCACATCTTGCTCTGACAGAAACTCTAGCTGCTTTCTTGAACTGCATTTGCTCTTCTGCATCTTCATCCCCACTTCTCACCGTCTTGAGAATCTTACTTGGTGGCCATATCTCAGCTGGTTCCTCTTCCTCCTGTTTCCCGAAGCTAGTTTCAGGGCATGGGTTCTTCTCGGTTGAACCAGCGGGCACAAATTTGCATTCCAAGCCAAGTGCAAGTCCTTCATTACCATTCGGTTTCTCATCTTCTTTGCCATTATTACTCAGGTTGCTGCTCTTTTTCTCTTCTTTCTTAGACTCAGTACCCGAACTTCTCCCCAGGCTAAGGAAGACAAGATCATGTTCTTCATTTCCTTGATGGCTTGGGGCTGTCTCGGTGGACTTCTTCGCTTCTTCTTCTTGCTGAAGAATGTCACGGAAACGCATATGCAAAGACTGGTAGTCCTTCATGATTTGGGATAGTAACAGTCTTAACCTTTCATTCTCTTCTTTAACCTCTCCCATCTTGGCCTTGGCTGATTCGAGTAGATCCTCCTGCAGAAACACAAATTATTGTGCTTCTCAACTCTTAATGCATAATCATAAAGAATTATTAATGTTCCTTTACTTTAACTTTTGTACCGTTAGCGATATTTACTATATGCAATAATATTTGTATGACTTGAAAGAATTTAATTTGTTTAAAATATGAAATTTTTTTATAATATAGATGTTCAATGCTTTTTAATATAAAAAATTAAAAAAATCATGAAAAATAAATTTATAATATAAAATTGAGACATTCAAAAAAAAAATTGACAAAGAAAAAGAGATGAGGGAGTAAATTATGTAGAATCACATACACAAATTTGAACAACAAAGTTGATTTTTCATTTTTCTTTTGTAAGGATCAATGGCACAAAAAGAATAAAAGGAAACACTTGGTGGATTCAGGCTGGTATTCAAGAGAAGACGAGGAACACCATCCATATATGAATATGACTTGGTGGGGGCGACTCATGCATGTTTGCTCAGGTCTACCACATGGCTTGGGTTTCAATCATGTGATCAAACATTGCTGCAGGCAGATAAATTGAGAAAACTTTTTCCCAAGCTTAATCTAATCTTGACCTGATGCATGCATGATGAGATGATATATAATCCATGAATGTGCATTAGGAATCAATCGGAGATGCAGTCATTGTTAATTTAAACATATTGTTTTGTTTCCCCTATGGTATAAAAGAATTAGCATGATGATCAGCCAAGCAACTTGCTGACAGAGAAAAAGAAAGATAAATCAATTTCCTGAATGAAGGTGCATGGAAGTGGTTGAGCATATATTAAATGTTCAACAAAATTCCGTATAAAATAAACCAATTTCTGTGTAGTTGCTTTATTTTATATATATATGAAGTTCTTAGGTTCCTTTAATACCTCCTTGATGATTGAATCCTTTTTGTTTGGTGAAGGAGGCTTGGATCTGTCATCTTCTTGCTTGATTTCCCTTTGATGTTCTCCCTGCACACATTCACAATAAATTAATCTCCACGCATGAATACTGAGTCATTAAGGAACAAATGATGTATTTACATACATACAGAAGAAAGATTTATGATCATTTCAAATTCATCAGAGTCAAACAATCTAAAAACCCAGAAAAAGAATAGGAAATGTCCCATTAATTTTGAATTTGTACTGCCAAAACTATGAAAAGTATACAAAACCCAGTACATATCTTAAATCAAAAAGTTCTTTGATTGATTAAGAAATCAGGCTTAAAGATTGAGTTTCAGTTAAAAAAGCAAGACTATTTTTTCTCCAGACAAGCCTTATTCAAGCATAGCTAGCTTGGCAGCCACAAGCTCACCTTGTTGGTTTCTACAGAAACATGATCACCTTCTCCACCGGGGCTGCTGCCAGATTTGGTTATCTTCTCCTCAAACACAACATTATTTCCAAGAGCAGACTTCTCCAAATTATTCTCCATTAATTCTTCAATGGTTTCTCTAGCTTTTCAATCACCGAAAACGTCAGAACAAGGGACATCTTATATAAGGAGGAGAAGCAGCCCCAGATTTTGACTAGACAAAATAAAATAATACAAACCACGGTTCTTATCTTTCTGTCTTTTGCTACTCATTGAGAAATGTCAAACATGCGAGCGGCTTGATATCTGCTCTTGTACAATCCAAGAAGCAACTCTTCCTTTCATTTTCAATACTCTTTTTTTATTGGTTTTTCCAAATAAATCATTTTACTCGGTTTGATAAGAAATCTCTTATTATAAAGTCCGAGTTTACGGTAGTTATATCCGGGGTAAGTAGTTTGGATTTAAAACCGTGAGATAAATAAAAAGTTTTTAATGAAATTAATAAGTTAAAGACGATTATCGTAGGAAAATTTATTTAATTTTTATAAAAATGAACTCTTTTTCTAAATTTTGTTTATGTCAAATTTTCGACATAACGAAGAAAATTGTATCAATTTGCTAATACTAATAGAATTTAATTTTGATTGGGATGAAGAAAAACAATTGTTCAATTTTCAACGTTTTAATGTAGAAACCAAAACTTCGTACGTGAGTTGCATAAAATGTCATGCGACCACCGAATTCAGCAGCCGTCATTTTGACTGTGGTGACCATGTGGGTCCCGACAACTGGGCAAACAAAACCTTAAAAGTTCTTGAGCAACTAGCCAATCATTGACTGCCACGTCATTCAATCACGCGAACAATGCGCTCCCTTGTTATGGCTTGACCTGACCGTATTTCAAGTATACACTCTGGATGTTCCTGGATGCAGCAGTCGACATGTGGCACTAGCTAATTATTTTTGGGTTGAATTAGATAATAAAACTAGGGTTGCGTCCTTCTGGATGCAATTTTTGGTAGGTTTATGTTTCCTGTCCTAATTTAAACCAATCATTAAAATTAAGACTGGTAAAAATAAATTAGGTTACTTGCGTATTTAAAATATGATATATGATTTTTTATTGTAATTATATATAATATATTTGTTAATATTGAAATTAAACTTTTACTTGGTAGTTTCGTGTAAAATTTAAAGTTCAAATTGTTGAATTTGAAACTAAAAAATCGAGATAGTTACTTGATAGATGTAGTCAAGTGTCAACCTTGAATTTTTTATATTAATGGAAATTATATATCCGTCGAAGAAATAAAGTGAAGTTTGCAATTTCATTAGGTTGAAAATTTTGAACGTGAAGAGGAAAAATCAAAGCAAATGGAGGAATTAAGAAGAAAAGATCTCGGATATATCGTGAATTATTTAATTATGAAAAGTAATTATTTTCAATCTTATAAATCGTATGTTTTTTTATTTTAAAATTTTAATCCAATAATTCAACATTAGAGTCATGGGGGCATCCCTCGTCTTAATATATTTATCAAAAGAAATTGAATGTTTCTATTGAAAGGAAAAGAAAGGACCGTCAAAGGTTGGACTTGTTCTCAATTAATTATGATATATATATACCGCAAATAATATGCCTTTCACAAGGATATGGAATTATGAAAAAGAAAAATTCAATTAAACTGAATGTCAATGAAGCAATTACAAGGAGCATTACAACAAATCCACAATGGAATTCTGGCTTAAAATAAGTGACAAATTCAACGTCCATGTTATTATTATTATTTTAATTAAAAAAATTTTAAAAAATAAAAACAATGATGATGATTCTAATGAATGGTGATTTTCATACATACACACACTCACATATATAGATCCGAGTTTATAGGTTAAGCTATATGTTTAAATTCATAGAATTTATCCAGCATTTAGGTAAATGATTTTGAAAATCTATTTTATTATTTTTGCTTCTTTTAATTGTTGATAGACATATATAAATCATAAATATAATGCCATTAAATTTCCCAAAAAACTTTATAAATAAATGAACGGTCGCATTAATAAGCACAATCTAAAGGAGAGATTTAAGATTTAAAATGTTATATATAATTTTCTATGAAAAATAATTTATTAAAATGTGGTCGGCAAGGACGATGAGATAATTTCAGATAATTTTTAATAGGGTTGAGAATGACTGCATATAAAATTATTGTGAAATTTTTTGTCAATCTATATATATATATATATATATCTATCTATCTATATAGTTGTTGATATATAATTGGTCTTGGCATTTTAAATCAACAAATAAATAATTAATTGTCTATCAATGGCTAATTAGATTAATTAATCAATAATTATTGTAGCTCTCCTCGTAAAAGACAAATAGAGAAAGGTTTAGTTTTTTGATTAATTTGTTCTGCTAAACCTATTCATTCCATGAGGATACCATAGGTTATTTGTCTTTAATGAAGAACCACTTTTGACATATATATATATATAAATGGTCTAGCATATTTGATCAAATATTTTGTGTTGGAAGAATGTCAATGATCTTATACCGAATTAATAGTATTTTTTAAAGGAGTTTTTAGATAGTAGTAATTTTCATAATCAAATTAGTTTTTTAAAGGTTAAAAAAACCAATAAAAGAAGAATATATTTTCTTACGTAATTCGATTAAAAATTTTGCAATTATCATATTCGTACCTAAATATTATTATTTACGTATAATTTGATAGTATTACATATATATAAATATTGTTATTTAGGTATATATGTATATATATATATATATATCTTTTTATTATATTGAAGTAACCTAAACCCACCTTGACCTCCTTTCCTGGATTTTTTTTTTTATTTGAAAAACCTTCCATTAATTCCATCCATCTTTTGTAGCTCAAAAATTGAAAGAATAAAGACCCAAAAGGCTTATACAGAGGATTGGGTCATCCTTTTTGGTCATCTCTAGTTTTGATTTAACCCTGACTCTTCATTAGATAGTTAATTATTAATCTATATTTAATGCTAACATGTTGCATTTTTTATAAGCATGATTACCTCAAAGTCCAATTAAAACAAGAAATAGTATAATCTTTTTTTTCTCTTTTGGCTTGCAAAATCTAAGGGTTCAACTAGTTATAAAGAAAAGAGGAGAGATGGTGTTAACAGCTCAATCAGCAAATAATATATATGAAGGTCTACATGCATTTAAAAAGTAATCATATACTCAAATCTCAATCAAATTGCAAGAGAAAAATTAATTAAAAAACAAATCAAGTTGTAATTATAATAAAAATGAAGTCAATGGATGCTGATTTGAGTAGTTGAAACAAGTAATTTTTTTTTTCTTTTCTCTCTTATGCTGAAGTTCCTTTTAATTAGATTGACCTCAACCAATGTATATAAAATTATAATTTTAATATATATTAATTCCAACTTGATGAACATCATTGGATCATTTTTAGCTGTCATTGATTGTTTTATTTTCTTGTAAGTTTTAGCTTTATTCTTGATGTAGAAACTTTCCAAAAGTTTACTTTTTGTATATGATAAAGGAAAATGCTAAGTTGAAGAGTTTGATTTCGATGTTGAAAGACATCATATAATTTTGATTTTAAAAATAAATAAATAAATAAATCAAGATATCATAAATATTTTAATGTGAGATAATAGTTACTTTAATCTCTAAATTTAAAATTAAATATTTCAAGAATCCAATTAGGATTCTTCATATTATTATTTTATTGCATATATGAAAATTTATTAATTAGATCTTGAATTAAATTGGAATCTTAAGTTTCAATCATCGGAAAGTCTTATATGCATATTGAGTATGAAGAATTTCTTATTATTTAATTTTTATTATATAAGGTAACCCTCTTCCATCTTATAATATAAATTTGGTAACTAATCTGCAATTAAAAATGAATTCTATATGAAAATGTGCGATACTTCATACAAATATTAAACTAATGTAATATAACTATTTGTTGACATAGGACAGAAAGGAAATCAAGATTTTTGTTTATTGGTCCACCTAAGTCATTATTTATAAGGAAGTCTATTTGGTTATTGCAATCTCAAGACGTTTTTATGGATCAATAATTGAAAACAATATCTTTAGTCAATTTGTTAGATCGTCATGCTTAAGCCAAAACGGCAAATTAAAGTATTATATAGCTAATGTTTTTACTAATTACACAGTTAGCAGAACGTGAAAAAAAAAAAACCGAGTAATATCACCTAAACAAATTGGAAAAATATCTAAAAGTATGATTTTAATTTGTTGATTGATTTGTTTGCTTCGTAATTCTATAAAAAGAATTAAAGGATTAATATTTAATTTAATAATAAGTGTATACTCTATTAGGACTTGGTATATTTATCATATGAACATAAATCGATGTTAGGCATTTTTTAGCTTGTTATTTTTATTAAAAAAAAATTGTCACAAGCTAAATTTATCTTGTGAATATGGAATTTTTAAATAGTTGAAAACCTTTATTTTGTTTTTTAAAAAAATCTTTTACCTTTTCCTCGTAATTGTTTTAAATCTTTGCAGTTGAATACGCTCAACGTTTTTTGACCAATCTAGTTGAGTTGTTGGTTCTATACCATCAATGTAGAAATGTCATGCTCGAAGCAGCTAATGCCACTATTTGAGCGGTTCGTCTAATACAAAATCTAATGATGGATGGCGATTTTCTTGTCTTCTGACAAAGAATCTTGCCAATAGCGAGAGAAGAAAGAACCAGCGGTGTGGGCGAGAGTTGTGGTCGTGGTCGGGAAGGGTTAAGGTCAAGACAGGGGTCGCAGTGGAGTCTTCACCAACAAAATTTTTAAAGTACTCATCCTTGGACCAAGGAGAGAATGAAAATGGTGGTAATGCTGGTGGGGGAGAAGGAGTAAATGTCGCTGGTAATGTTTGTGAGGGAAGGGAAGTAAATTTTGAAGGGGCTAAGGAAATTGATTTGGATAAGTTTCCTTGTAAGGTTGGTGGTGGGAGGGATAGGTAGCTAAGATAATGTGCATGGTGCTAATGTTATAAGATAATGTGCTGATCTTGTAAGGGAAGTAAATTTTCATATGCATCAACTCTTGTTCGTACAGATCTTCTCCAGCCCTACCGCTAACCCACTGCCACTTGGAAAAGTGCCTCCAACGTCCCTCTTAGATCTGTCAAAATGAGCTTGGTTCATTGGACTAACTCATTTTTTACTAAAAGTGAAATGGGTTGGGTATAAAAATTTAGGCTCATATTAAAAAAAGGCTTAAAGGGGTCAGTCCATCTGGTCAGTGTGGGTTGTCTAGGGTTAGTGTGGGCTAACCTTGCGAGCCAAAAGAAAAAAAAACTATTAGGCATAGGAAGCGTCCATATATTGTGACCGATTTATATTCAGTCCACTATTAAAAGTCTAAACTGAAGAAGAACCTTAAGATTTTTTACTTTTACCACTAGACATTATAGGCCTTGTATTGTAATTTCAAACAGTTTTTGATTCTTTAAAAAATTGAGGATCTCTGTTAATGAAAATTTGAGTGAGTGCATTAGAGTTAACATGAGGGGCCAACCCTCTTTTAGGTGAAAGTCTAGTTTCATGCACACAACATGAATTCTTTGTTTTTTCATTGACTCATTGCTTCTTTAAGGAAAGTGTTTTTGTTTTTGCACCTTTAAAGAAAAAAATACAAAACAAAAATATTAAGGAAAATAGGATTTACGAGAAAAGTAATGGACAACCCTACAAAGGCATGATGAGGAATATATTCGTTCCATTCCTCCCTCCCCTCCCCCATCTCTCTTTCTTCCTATGATATTGACAACAATTATTAGACTATCACAACAGGAAGTAACTTTGTCGAATTTGTATGAAGCTTGAATGACTAAACGGAGCAAACTAGAACTTATGACTTATTACCTACTATACTAAATCACCTAAGCTCTTTCTTTTGGCTTTTCATATTTCAGTAACATAACTCATGAAAAGACACGCTCGTTCTCCACTATAAGTATTTAATAGTTGAAAAATGTGTTTTATTATTCAATTTATGGATTAAATTATAAAATAATTTTATTGATAAAAAATTTGTTAGGTAAAATTATGAAAATAAATTTATATATTTTTTTTAAATAAAAGTGAACTGACCCAATTCAACATATGTGCTGACAAAGGATGGGTTGGGTCGAGATTTTGACAGTTTACATAAAAAATGAATTGACTCGACTTAATCCATATTTTCTCAACTCATAGTATTTTGGGTTAGATTAGACCAAGTCAGCCTATATTAACACCTGTAGTCCCTATCATATTCCTCATCAACAAACATTTACCTCACTCGCATTACCTCCCCTTCCTCACCCGCAATAACGCGATTCTTTCCTTCATTATCACCATTCTCTCCCTCAGGGTCACCAACATTACCGCCACCTTCTTCAGCAGCGGTAACTCCTTCCCCACCTGCAATAGCACTATTCTCTCCCTTAAGGTTACCAGCATCACCTCCACCTTCGTCAGCAACATTAGTTTGCATTTGGAGAATTGCTAGTTTTTTCTTTTAATATCTTCCAAATCGTTTATTAATTTCCCCCTAATTCATAGAATTGATTAGAGATAATCTGAGAAAAAATTTACTAATGGAAAAGAAGTAAGGAGAAGAGATTTGCTATGAAATGGAGCACTCATTTCAGAATTTGAGCTGCAAAACATGATCATTATTATTGAAACAGACAGAAGCACCAAGTCAATCTATTATTCTGCAAGCCTATTCTGGATTTGCTAATTAACTTGCTATTGTTCTAGGTAAAGGAGATCCCTTGACGAATGCCCTGAATAGAGTCAGGCCTGGCGAGGGAGAAGTATATGGGACTTCATGTGCCCCACCCCGAACCGTAGCATACGTTAAGAACGTTATATTTTTTCCGTCCTTTGCTTGACCAAACGATTGAGTCCACCCACCAACCTGAACGTAATGTTTGAAGAAACTCCATTAAGACTAGGAATTAGAAATCAAATACAGGGAATGGAATTGGAAGCAGATCGTGATTACCTGCATGTTGTCAAACCAGGGAGCATAGTTCCCAAAGTTCCCAAATGGCACAAGGTTCATCTCTTTCGCAAGCATGTTAGCAATTATCCTTGTTTGTGTTAGTGGGATTTTTGCATCTTGATCTCCACTGCAGTGAATTAGCTCAATTTTTTCAGTGGATTATAGGGGTGAATGGAGCTTGGAAGTGACTCATTGAGGTGGTGACTTACTTGTACAGGAGGATTGGAATACCACTTCTGAGAAGATTCAACAGAAGAGGTATGATATTGGTTTCTAGATTTTTTCTTTCATAGACAAGATCAGTCCTGCAACAGAAACAGTATGTTCAGTATGAGCAGGTCAAAATGTATCGGATATAGTTTGTTCAGAAAAAGAGAGAGAGACCCTGTACAGAATTCCCAACGATAAGGAAGGTGAGTTGTGTTTGCATGAAGTGCTTCTTGGACTTCAGGTTTGTTGAGGTATTTATGTATCCTATCTTCGATACATGGATCACCGGGGATAACTGATCTCATCGGAAGCTGCCAGAACAATCAAAGACAGAAGCTAACAGGCTAGAAAGAACCCGGACATTTGGACATTTGCATCATTTATTTTGCTGAGATGGCTTAGGGACAAAGTACCACTTACCTCAGCATCCAATGTATCGAATTTTCTCAGATAAACAGTCTGCCCAAACAGACTTCTTGATGTGCAAATAGGCAAAGTCACATCTCCGTACTGAGTATACGAGCCTATTTCCGCTCTTTGTTTGTGGATCACATCAGTGCATTCTTTGGACAAATTATTGTGAAGGGACTCTATGGCATCCCTCGGGCGACTGCAGACTGTTTTTCTCAGCATGAGCATTTCATCCGAAATGAGTCCATGTGACCAGAAAAACTCAGTGTTGTCAATACTAATCTCCCAATCTAGAAGAGGATTCCCCAACTGCAGGAATAGGGAAAAGCGAAAGAAATGTTGAAAATTGATAAAGCGAAAGATAACTGATAGCTAGGTAACATGAAGCTGAAAACGGGATGGAAGCAATCAGAGATTAACTGCAACTGCTTTGAGCCTGATTGGTTTGCCATTGGAATGTTTGTTGTAATCCAGCACTAAGGCAGCAAGCTGTGGTATGTAGTGACCTGCATTTGTAATTGTGCAGGTAACAGAAAACAATTATGCTTTGTAGAAATATTTTCCAAACAAGATAATTCCATTCAAATCAAAATTACCATTGGCGGAAGAATGTTACATACCCTTTGTTTGACTGCCAGGAGACAAGCAAAAGTGCAGAACAGAAACAGGGTAAAGAAAGGCATAAAACAGAAGTTGCCATAAATGAAAATTTACCTGCATAGCTCTCCCCAGTAAGGTACAAATCCGAGTTTCTATATTGCGGGAATTCTTTGAACCAGTTGACAAGAAATTGCAGATTCTCCTCAGCTGGAAAAGGCTAAAAATATCAGTGGTTTGAGTTGAACACTTCACCAATGTGCCTGATCACATGTTAAACTAACTGTATCTACCTGTAAAAGTATCATTAACACCTATGTAATCCGAGCTAGTATTTGAGTATGAAAATCCAACTCCAATTGGACTCTCAACGTACAGCATGTTTGATTCTGTTCATTCGGAAAATCAAAATCAGTTTAGATTTCCATCTTAAGATGTATGTGAACATATACCAAAGCTTTACCCAAATTCCATGAATATTGATTCTTGACCAAGAATCCGTCTTCCCCTGGCTGGAAAGGACCATGTTCCATGAACGCGCCATAGCCAAGAGATGAACAACCAGGGCCTAATTCAAACCCCAGAAAAACAATGTGCAAACAGACACAAGTAAGCTAAGCTGCAACTATATTCAAGACTAAAGTTTAAAACACTGACGAAACTTGAACATAGATTCATACCTCCATTTAGCCATAATGTTAAAGGATGTAACAGTGGATCGGCGGCATCCACTTCCACGAAGTAGTAGAATAAAGCTCGACCATGTTTAGCATCAGTGACAATGTAACCAGAGTATTGCTTGAAACCAACATTGGCAGGTTGACTCGGGAGTCTTGTTATCAGCTCAGCAGAAGCCCTGGAAGAGAAAAACAAGCAAGAAATAGCAGTGAAGTAAACCAACAACTGCATCTTTTTTTCCAGATAAAGAAGAATTGAAGTAGAAAATCAAAGTGGGAGTAGCTTCTAGGATGGATCATGTAACGTACTTATATGGTCCAATGATGAACGTAGCTTTCGCCTTTTCCATCAAAACCAAAAAGGTCCTGCTCGGGGTCAAAGTTCTTCATCACATGCGTAGGCCCATAGCAAAAGCTTGTAGTCAAAAAAGCAAATTCAAAAGGAATCAAAGGAGGGAGGGAGCCTTGGTACCAGGTTCATAGTACAGATTTGGCTGTACATTACGTTGGATTTGTCTTGATTTGTTGATTGATTGATTGACATGGAAGAAAAAGAGATCAAATTACGAAGACAAAATGATGTGTCGAACTTTATGAAAATCAATGAAACTTTGATGGATTCAACCAAATTTCTCTACTTCTGATGAATGACTCTGAAGATTAATTTGTCAGAATATGTAAATATCATTGGAGCGGACAATTTTGATACCAATTTCACTATCAGTCAACAAATTTGATCGAATATTTGTTAGGAAAAAAAAGGAAGTTTAAGTGGTGGAAGTGGCCAAATTGTACTTTATTTGGTGAATAATTGATAGTTTTGTTGATATATATTACTTATATATATTTTGTCGATAATTGACTGACTGAAATGATTATAAATTATACCATAAACATTACTTTTTTATTTTAAAAATGCTACTCTATGTGTTTATAAACCCAAATTACATGAAAATTTTAGTTGAAAATTGTGTTATTTCTCAGTTATGGCTCTTTCTCAGTTATGAAAATTTCCAAATCCTGCCAAGACTTTTCACCATATTTGATCAAGTACAACAAGAGAAAGAAGATAACAAAACTAAAATTGTAATTAGAAAGAAATGGAGCTTTCTTCTACTCATTTTTTGTTTTCTTTTTCTGATGGATTTCTCCCTACACTGGTTAAACTGCAAAAGAAAATCATAATTAAAACACAAGAGCAAAGCCAAGTTATTAATCCTCACACTCTATGTTTTCTTTTCTGATGGAATTCTAGGCAAAGGAGATCCTCTAAGAAATGCCCGGAATAGGGTGAGAGCTTGTGAAGGTGAAGTGTATGGGACCTCATGTGCTGCACCTCTGAGCGTAGCAAAAGTTAAATATGTAACATTTTTTCCTTTCCTTGCTTGGCCAAATGACTGAGTCCACCCACCAACCTGAATTTAGACAGGATAGATCAGCAGCAGACATGATTTGACAATTGATGTGAAGTTTTGTGCAACTTTTATTGTGGAATTGCCAATGCATACCTGCATCTTGTCATACCAAGGAGCATAACTCCCAAATGGCACAAGCTTCAATTCTTCTGCAAGCATATTCGCAATTATCCTTGTTTGTGTTAATGGGATTTTTGAATCTTGATCTCCGCTGCAGTGAAGTAGCGGAGGCTTTCTGTCAATTAAGGAGACAATGGAGCTTGAAAGAACACTATTGAGTTGTAGAATTACTCACTTGAAAAGGAGAATTGGTATGCTTCTCCTGAGAAGCTTTGACAGAAGAGGTATGATGTTGATTTCTAGACTCTCTCTTTGATAGACAAGATGCCTGTACCAGAAAAGTTTTGATTTAATTTGTTTGCATATTAACATGAGTTAAGAACTAGATAAATAGGCATAGTAGAAGCAGTTTTGACAGAAGAGGTATTATATTAATTCCAAGATTCTGTCTTTGATAGTCAAGATCCCTGTAACAGAAATAGGTTTGTTTAATTTGTTTGCATACTTGCAAAAACCTGAGTTAAGAACTAGTTAAATAGGCACATCAGATTTGCCAATTGAGAGAAAGAGATCAGACCCTCCACAGAATTCCCAATCTGAAGGGAGGTGAGTGGTGTTTGCATGAAGTGCTTCTTGTACTTTAGGCGTGTTAAGATATTGATATATCCTATCTCCAAGACATGGATCACTGGCAACAGCTGATGTCATAGCAAGCTGCAAGAACAATCAAAGACTATTGCTAGTTAGGAAGAACCTGTACATTTTGCACGACATATTTACAGAGATTCACTTGCATCGCCTCAGCAGTAATGCTGTTACTTACCTTAGCATGTAACCTATTGAGAGCTCCCTGATAAACGGTCTGCCCAAGTACAGTTGATGACAGGCAAATAGGCAAAATCAGGTCTCCGGGGTCAGTATATGAACCTATTTCTTCTTGCTCCTTGTTCAGCACATCGATGCATTGTTTGGACAGGTTACGATGAAGGGACTCTTTAAGGCTCCTTGATTCACTGCATACAGTCTTTCTTAGCATCAGCATTTCATCTGAAATGACTCCATGTGACCATAAAAACTCAGCATTGTTGACACTTATTTCCAGATCTAAAAGAGGATTTCCCAACTGCAGAAGATCAAAAAAGTAAAGTTGAAAACTGCTAAAACTCAAATGCAAAGCTAAAACATGAATAGCATATTAATTGCAATGAAAGATTAACTGCAATGGCTTTAAGCTTGATGGGTCTGCCACTGAAACGTTTATTGTAACTCAGGATTAAGGCTGCCAGCTGAGGAATGTAGTGACCTACATTTATGCAGAAAAAAGATTAGATAATGTCCACAATCTTGATGCCAGGCCAAGGTAGTAACTCCATTCAAATAAGATTAATATAAGCAGTAAGCACAGAGGTGAAAATGAAACCTGACCTGCATAGCTTTCCCCAGAAAGATACAAATCCGAGTCTCTATATTGTGGGAATTTTTTGAACCAATTAAGAATGAATATCAGATTCTCCCCAGCTGAAAACACTCATTATCAGTGCTCTGAGTTTAACAATTAACAATGTGCCTGATGACATTTAGCATTAATCATATCTACCTGTTATGGTATCATTCACTCCGAGGTAATCCGAGCTTGTATTTGAGTAAGAAAATCCAACACCAATCGGACTCTCGAGATACAACATGTTTGATTCTGTTCATAGAGAAATATCAGATCCATGGAGTAACCTAATTTCAGCGTTAGATTTCCATGTTACTGAACAAATACTAAAGCATTACCCAAATTCCATGAATATTCATTCTTGATTAAGTGTCCATTTTCTCCTGGCTGGAAAGGACCATGCTCTAAAAATGCACCAAAGCCCAGAGATGAACAACCAGGGCCTGAAAAGAAACAATGAGCAAACAGACAGACGTTAAGCCAAGTAGAAACACCCTGATGGAATTCAACCGCAAACAGCAACACCAAACTAGGCTGCAGATTCTTACCTCCATTAAGCCACAATGTCAAGGGATGTAACCCTGGGTTGGCGGAATCGACTTCCACAAAGTAGTAGAATAAAGCTCGGCCATGTTTCGGTTCAGTAACGATGTAACCAGAGTATTGCTTGAAAGTAACATTGGCAGGTTGACCTGGGAGAGCTTTTATCAGCTCAGCAGAAGCACTGCAAAAGAAGAAGAAGAGGAAGAAGCAAGAAATAACAGGAAAAGCGAGGAGAAACCTCATTCTTTTCCACATGGAGACGAGAAGAGTATGGGTCCGGAGATATTTTTCTGAAAAGTTACATATATAGTCCAATAATGCACGTTGCTTCGAAATGTCCGAGAAATAATTAAGAATTCAATCCATCCAAAAGCAAAGAACCGGGAATTCATAATCTCCAGTCTGTGTACCCCAAAGTTGTTTATCAGCTAAGTAGGACCATAGCAGACGAGCAGATTGGTTGAAGTCAAAAATTTAAGTCTGAAAAGAATCTAGAAAATTGTCTTGTGATGGGAATCACGAGGGCATGGGTGATACTCCTTGCAAGCATGGCCATCCCACCCAATATCTCATATGGCTGTAATACTTTTCATTGGTTTGACTTTTATTCCCTTTATTAGTATCCCATTAGGAAAAAAAAATGAACTCTGTCATGTGCTATGTCTCGTTCTCCTTGTGAAGGATTTGTACGGTAGTAAACTCAATCATGGGCGGTTGGACAAAGCAAAAGCAGTTTATATGCTGATCTGATGAGTGCCTGGGCTTCAGTTTCACGTTCTGAACATGCAACAAGCTGCATGAAGCCTTCTCAAACTTTTTTAGCTTACACCGAAGTAATAACTATTAACTACTCTTTAATACTCTTTAAATTGCATTTTACTACTTTTTAAATTGCATTTAAATTTTAATTTGAGAAGGAAAGTAAAATTTTGTTGAGTACTCAAAATCACAATATTAAATGTGATGATTGGTAAATTATTTTGTCGTTAAAGTATTTAATGAGTTTATTTTGATTTTCATCGTATATTAAAAAACCAATTAAATTTTTTTCTTTTTTTTTATAAATGGATTATGAAATAGTCTCACTAAAAATAATATTAAGTTTAATAAAAAAAGGAAAATTTTGAATGATAATGATTTTAATCATGATATATTTATAAAAATAACTTTATAAAATATTGATTTTGTTTATAAAAAAATAATTCAAACTTAATTTTTGTAAATAAGATAAATTAATATATCTATTATGAAATCAAATAATTAAGTAATAAAATATTTATATTTATTTCTTAACATCATAAATCTTTTGCATTTAAATATTTGACTTATTAATAAATATATGTATCATTTACTCACAGATTTATACTTTTCAAAAAAAAATTTATTCAATTTAGTTTCTAAATATCTCAATTTTGTTTAGTTTAGTGTCTATATTATACATTTTTGTTCAATTTAGTTATTATGATGTAGCCTAGATTTTTTTTTAATTTTTTTATCGATCTATCACGTGAACATTGTCACGTCATCATATCAATACCACATAGTACTACAACATTAGCATGTCAAAGTGATTTGACATTACCACATTAGCAGTAATGTCATTACCTCTAATAGTAAAATTAGACGACATAAAAGGAAGAGACTAAATTGTTCAAATTTCTAAAACCAAAGGATTAAATTGACTAGATTTTGAATTCTATGACTAAATTGACCAAAAAGCATAGGTATAAGAACTATTTGGATACTTTAACTATTCTTTTTTCTCGTACTGAACATTGTGCAATTTAATTGACCTTTACGTTCATATTTCAAATTTTTTTATAACATGATTCATATTTTTAAATTCCACTTTTAATTAAGGTGCACAATTAAGTATGTAAGATTAAAGAATCCTATAGTCAAATTCAAATAAAATTTGAAAAGTAAAACTATTGTCACTAATGGTCATTGGGTAAATTATTTAAATTCAATTATAAATAATATTTTTTAATATTAAATTTTAATTTTATATAATTCTTATTTATATAATTAATACAATATGTATTAAAATTTATCAATGGTTTTAAATATGATTTTAAATTTTAATTTAATTTTTCATTAGCTATATTTAATTTATTACTATAATTTTCATTAATAATATTAAATTTTAATCAGGATTTGATAGGTTACACGCTGCCATTCATGGGCCAACCGTCCAACAAATTTTTTAAAACAGGCCCGCTGAAAGTCGGTTGGTTTGGTCTTAAATAAAGCTTTAAAAAGCCCAATCCGAATGGCCCAACACACATCAACTAATCAAAAACGCCGCCGTTCCTTCTCCATGTAAGGCGGTTGGATGGCTGCTTAATACGGCGTCGTTTACTAGCTAGAAACACAGTGAAAATGAAGCTTTTATTCACGCATTCAGCTAGACCACCGTGATCTTGTGATTCTTGCTCCCCTCTCCCCCCCAAAAAAATTCTCAGTCTCAGCCAAACTCTCTTTGGTAATCTATCAACAAACACAGCCATGGCTATGCAAACCGGAGTGGGCTTGTCTAAGATCTTGATCCTAGCCGGCGCAGGCACTGCATCAAACTCACTTCTTACTTCAATCCTTCTCTATATTCTCTGTTCTTATCTTTGATTTCAATTTTGACTTTTTTCGTGTCGTAATTTCTCTTCAGGTTACACCGGTACGATTCTCCTCAAGAACGGTAAACTATCGGATATAATAGGCGAATTGCAGGTTAGTTTTTAACGGTTTCGTTTATTTCAAATTGTTCGTTTTCTCGCCGTCTTCTCGATGGAATTTGGATCCTTTCGAATTTTTGTTCTCTTGACTAGGTTTGTTTCTGGCTTTTAACTTTCTTTTTTTTTTTAATTTTCCATTTTTCTTGTGTTGTTGTGATTTGGCAGTCACTGGTGAGGGGACTGGAAAATTCTGGGGAGCAATCGGATGATTCAGATGCCCTTCTGGCTCAGGTCATTATAATAAAATTGAGCTTCGTTTTTGAACTTTTTGGTTGTTATTTTGATTGTTTTGCATTAATTTATAGGTCCGTCGCTTGTCAACTGAGATTAGGCAACTGGCCTC
Organism: Theobroma cacao; assembly: GCF_000208745.1. Lineage (NCBI taxonomy): Eukaryota > Viridiplantae > Streptophyta > Magnoliopsida > Malvales > Malvaceae > Theobroma > Theobroma cacao. Next base: position 40,562,639 of record NC_030851.1, read on the forward strand.
AGCACGGCAGATACATGTTTTGAATGGGGATTCCGGCGGTATTTTTTTATTATATTTGTTTAGATAGTAGTTTGGTTAGATGCGTTAAAATAGAAAAAATATGTGAAACCTGTTTGTATTAGCGATATTGCATGAAGCATTTTAAATAGTTGCGCTTTACTTGTTTGTTTTTCCTGATTTAGCAGGTAAGTTAACCTCTCTTGTAGTCCCAGTCGCTACGTTGGGGGCATTGAGTTATGGTTACATGTGGTGGAAGGTATGCTAGTTAGATATTGGCATCTTTTCATGAATTATTGATATGGTTTCTTTTTCAGAATCTAGTGCTTAGGTAGAATTAACTATCTTTTTTGTACAGAATAAAATCACCCCAATGCCCGCCCTGTCCCTTTTGATTTATTTGCATCCAAATTTTTAATGCCTTTTAAGGGAAACAAAACTGATACTTTTGCATACTATTATCGACTTTATCTGCAACTTTCTCTCATTCTCTTCATCCTTGCTGACTGCTTGTTATTTGATTGATTGGGTCTTTTTCTTTTTTCTTTTCCTTATCTAATTATTAGGGCATATCATTCTCTGATCTTTTCTGGGTAACAAAACGAAGTATGGCAATTGCTGTGGAGAACTTAACAAAAAATCTGGATTCTGTGTCAGATGCTCTCTCTGTAAGTTTACGTTCTCTTGATTGCAATTTCTTAGCATAGTAACAAACCGAAATTATGTTGCATGTTACAATATTTTGTTTATTTTTAATTTAAAAATGAATTGGCTGGTATAAGTTATTGTGTTTCATATTCATGGTAATTTTTTCTTTCATTAATTAAGTAAAAGTATTCATTTTTATTTGCTCCTCCAGTGCTCCTTTTTAGGTTCACTGAAGTTATAATTTGATGAAGTGTTGTCTTGGAAATTTTCTGTCAAATTAGTATAGTCAGGCAATTTGTGCTTGTTTGCACCTGTTTTGGTGCTAAAATGTCCATAAGAAGTATGCATCTTCCAATATGAGTAGATTTAATTAGTTTTCAGATAACTTTTTACATTAATATGGCACACTAAGAAATATGCATACAGCCTATGATTACTTAACAAATTTTATGTGGGCAGGCTGCAAAGAAGCATTTGACACAACGTATTCAGAATCTGGATGACAAAATGGAAACGCAGAAGGAAATCTCAAAGAGCATTCAAGAAAGTGTAAGTGAATATGTTTTTCCTTTTCTTTTATCTGACCTTTGAGGATTGGTACGCTACACGACCTTTTTCAAAAAGGCCTACTTCCCTATCAACCTTCCTTCTTGTTTCTTCTTGTATTTCTTATGATTTTTAGTTCTAAGAAAGGAGTGAAGAGAGTTCAACATGGTCCAACATGATTGTTTCAAATGCTTCCATTTGTGGAGATTAATTAGCTATGATTTTGAAGATAATAAGTAGGTTCAAAAATTTTATTTGAAACATTTGAAACTTGATATTAGACTATCAAGCTTACAATGCATTTTGTTGCTCTTTGATTCTGGGCATTGGATTGATGTACTTGGTTTTGGGGTCATTAGAGAACCAATTAGATTGATCAATGAATTAATGTTTACCATCTCTAATGTTGTTCATATTTGTGAAACAGGTAGAAGAGGCTCGTTCAAATCTATCTAACATTGAATATGATTTGGATGCACTGCAGAGAATGATATCTGGTTTGGTGAGGATTTTTTTTTCTTCTCTAATAATTGTTGCACTTCTTGAGAAGTGGTTGTTATATGGTGCCATAGTGGTTGCGCATCTCTTCTTTCTATCTTTCTTCTTTTCCCACTTCAGAAGCCGTTAAACTTATTACTGAAGTCAACTGCTTTTTCTAGAAACATAAAAGAGGAGCATTTTTTATTCTTCTTTTTCATGTCTCTTTCTTGTTCTACTAAGAGTAAAATTAAAATGCCATACAGGCCTTAAGAATACTTCAAGGTCATATCTATTTATAAATGTGTGTCTGATTTGTTTTGCCTCTGTGATAATTTTTACAACTTTGCCCGCTTGCAGGATGGAAAAATAGGGTCATTGGAATATAAGCAGGTAAATAGTTTTTTACCTTTTCTTGTACTTTGCAATATAGAAGTTGAATGTGTGATTCTGGGCAGGAAATTGCACCTAAATGTAGGTTGTAACTCTTAAATATGCCATATTTGACTAATATTTTTGAATTATGTGTTTCTCCGTTGCCCACTTTCCCTGTGATTGTTGCAAGGTCTGGTGGTGGTACTGACGAGAATGAATATAATATTTAGTTTCTTGCACATCTTGTATTAAATTTTTTCACCTTTGCAGTATCTTTATTGATTTTATCAACAGAATTTACCTAAACAGTTTTTTTCTGGCAGGATCTTGCCACTGCTGGTGTGTGGTACCTTTGCAACGTGGTTGGTGGCAAGAAAACAAAAATGCCTGAAGCTCTGCAGGTACTAGTGGGAAGATGATTAATTAGTTTGTTTTCACCTTTTGAGTTTACAATATAATAATATATTGATTCTGTCATATTTAATCATATTTAAAATTGAAAAAGGATAAAAAATGGGGGGTGGAGGGCAGATTGTTTTTGTCTTTTCTCTTTCCATATGGATCACTTCTTCTTATTAACGTGGTGGTAATCCTGCTAGTGTGTAAAAGATAATATGATGCATTTTTCTGCACACCAGGCATTCCTTCTCTGAAAATTTTTTCATGACCATAATCTAAGTGGCTGATTTGACATTTTCTTGCAGGACCAACTTAAACTTTCTGTGAAATCTCGTAATTTACTCACAAATTCAGGAACTCCGACTCCAAAGGTATCTTTCTGTATCTATAGAGAAAGTTTAAAAATAAGCAAGTGCACATGCACATATGCATTATAGTTAAATCTGCTCTTGTCAGATGAAGCGGATTGACCAGGTATCAATGTTAGTTGGATGTGCTAGCATAAAGTTTCATGGATCAACCCAATCCATGTTGTTTTTTCTGCCATAAAAATTTCAATTTAGACCCTTTATTTGGTTAAACTAAGGACTTCACGGAATTCAAAATGTTGATAATGTCTAAATTTGACATGTGGTTTGTTTCAGGGTCTGAAAGACGTTGCAGATATTTTTTCTGGAAGTGCGAATAATTCAGGGACAGATGCTATCGTGCAAGAAGGTATTGATAATTTGGATGAAGAGCCAAGAAGCCTGCAGAGGTTTGTTTCATAGTTTTGGATATCTTTAAGGTTTGCTTTATTCAGTTCATCTAAGTTGAACCTAGTTTGTGAAGTAGGGAACATTTTTGGAGGGCAATGTTGTTATACTAGAGACTAAAGAAAAAAAGCAATGCTATGTTCTTCTTAAGCAATCATATGCCTGAGCTTAGCTGTCATATGACAAACCCCGGTAATGCAGCTTTCAGTCCCCGTTCGTTTAACACAATTTGATATTTGCAGGAGCATTTCAGCTAGATGATGATCACATGTTCACGATAATCATTTTCAGTGTGGCAGTTGAGAGCATTTACCAATAACATAATTTCACGTACAGAATATTTAGAGTAAACCGCAGTACAAAGGATTAGCTTTCTATTGGTTATTTTACCCGTTTGTTATGTACTTGTAACAGCAGTTGATACTGTTGAATCCTCATAAGTTTGGCAAATATGATATCTTTTCATCCTTTTGTTTCTTTTTCTCCCATTTTTAATATTTGGAATTATGTAAAAAAAATTATAAAAATTAGATGTTTTATTTTTGAGTATTATTCTTTATTCTGGAAACAAAGCCGGGAAAAAAAAGAAATAAATGTTTTTTTTAAAGGCAATTATACAAAAACAATACATGATAACAAGTTATGTAATGGTCTTGTTTATTTCTATGATCTTGTGCACTTTTAAAGGTGCTATTTATCATCAGATGGATGCCAAATAAGAAATGGTTGATTTCTATCATATATGAACATGAGTTAGTCATTAAAATTAATATATTTTAATTACACATTTAATATCCTTACTATAATTAAATACATAAATTGATATCAAATTGTGTATGAATTTTTTTTTTCAATTGTTAACACCGTTTATCATGTCAAAAATTTTTAAAAACTGAATTTCTTTTGTAGAAATTCGAGGTGGATGCCACGTGGTCGTCCACAATTGGTTTGGCAAATACTTCTCCATATTTATCACAAGACTAAAACCAGCCAAACTTGAATTGCTCAACTATGTTATGCACAAGGCATGGTTAATTTAAACTGCTAACATCAGCGTCAAAGCACTAGGCATAGACAAAATTCTTTGGGGAGAGTGTTCCCTAAGCTAGCTATCATACAGAATAATTGACAATGAAAATTAGAAAGGTCATCCTAGGACAAAAAGTTCGAAAAATCTCCATTATGAACTACCTGCTCCACTCGTAGTCTCCTCCATATCTGGGATTGGCATTGTTGACACGACTCGCCTCTTCTGGTTTGATGGAATTAGCAAAGGCATGCCAACCTAACAGATACGGCAAGATAAACTGCATAGATAATGAGGAAAAAAATTCCGAATATATGAGAAAACAGTTAATGATGCCAATAACTTGTAGACTTTGAGATGAAGCATATGAGAAAACAGTTAATGCTGTTAACAACTTAATAGACCAAAGAAATCAACTATGGTCAGACATAGGAAATCGGCTTCAAATGCCATAAACAACAGTTTCAATCATAAAACTCCCTGTTCAAAAGTTCAAGCATCCTATTTGCTTGGAAAAGATATCAAAAGGGGAAAGGCAAGTTGGGGGTGTGGGATTTCATTTCCTAACATTTTTTTCCATCTTCAAACATCTCGACCCTTGTGAATTTACGCATGCTACGGTGTGATTTGTTGAACATTTTGCAGAAGATAAAAGAGAAAAAGAGAAAATCATTCAATCCACCAAGATGACCAGGATGTCATAATCTTCAGATACATCCTAACACCATAGACGGAAAATCCAAAATGAAATAAGAAAAAGACGGAGAGGGATATCATACACTGAATGCTGAGTTGAGGACAGTGAACTCTGCTCGGGTGATTGGAATGTAAATATTTTCATCCAAGTTTAGAAGTCTGTTTTGAACACCTTCAAAAGGAGCCATAACAAACAAACTGAATCAGAGAAAATGTTAGGTCTCAATATGTCACATGGATTGATTATAATCTCTTTTTCAATTCAAGCATGGAACTAAAATATTAAGCACATGCACCAAGACAGGAAAGAGAGTTAGAGGGGATTGGGGGCATAAATATATGTCTATCTTTCCCCTTCTAACTTTAATGTAAACGATCGTTATATGGATTTTGGTTAGAAGATCTAAGAGAGGAGCAACATGAAAATTTGATCCCCCAACAACAGCATGGATACAAATTCCTCAAGCATATCATTAACGTTGTAGGACAATGAAATGTATCAATACCAAACAACACTTGAATACATGCATATTTTCCTAGGGTGATAAATGCACCAAACTTCAAATTGACAAGGATATACTAGCAATGTATAATTGTTCTTCAGAAGATAGCATTGCACAAGAACAATACTGACACTGCTGCATTACATTCAGATATCATGCCATCATTCTTATTTCCTGGAATGGATTCAAGGGAAAAGTGCATTACCAAGATTAAAGAAGTGGCCAGACCCATCAGGAAGTGGCTCTACCTTCAAGACCTTCCTAACCTTACCTTCCTCACTGCATAATAATACAATGTCAATTAAATTCATCTCAATGTAACAACAATAGTGACAACTTTGCATGACAAATTGTGGGAGGGCCAACACTAAAACATTAGAAGAATTTAAACTAAACTCACTGTCCAAAAGTACAGGAAGTAGCTCTATCTTTACACGCATATTGTTAACAGTTACTGATAGTTGCTGTGATACAAACTATAATGCCAATACTCCGAGATCTTTGCAAAGAGCAAGTAGTGAAATTACTATCATAACACCTTATCCACTTCCTCCACAAAGCAATAATAAAAATAAGCGAATTTTCCATCATTAAACGAAATAACTAATTAGAAGCATTCAGAAACAAAACCTGAGATTAATAATGGCAATTGCTAATTTTAAAAAAAAAAAAAATAGTGGCAATTGCTGCATAAGTAAACACAATATCATACATATATAACCATTCCTCCAGGAGAAACAAACAAACGAGAAAACTCTTTGGCTGTATTTTGACTTGTAGATAACATAAAATATGGTCTACCAATTTTTTTGGACAATTTCACAATGGATTCCGGCTCTCTAGTTTCTCATCCATCAAAACTTCATCCTTATAAGTGGATTCAATCCCGAGTATTGCTTTACTTTTAGATTGTACAAAGACTTTCAAATGACTTGCTGCTATTGAAGAAAAATCTTTATTAGGGAAAAATCTATTGCTTGCCTTCAGAGTCATTGATTGTCAATCTATATCCTTTAGACATCTGCTTTCAAATAGCATAGAAAGTACAAGAAACCACAAAGCTAAAATGGGACTGGGGATATAAAATATTTAGGTTTCCAGCACACACATAATGCTTCACGAAGAGTTCAATCAGCAACTTTAGGAACCAATCAACATGGAACAATGTCCAACACACACGTTGGCAGTCAGGCAGGCGAGAATAGTACCTTTTTCCCTTAAAAGGATCATGGAAAAATTCACACGATTCCCTTGCACCGAGGCTAATCAGAGTTCCAATTTCTGTCACTGATAATGAGAACACCTGGAGAGATGCAAATCAGCAATGGACGTATATCATGTCTCTAGTCTATATTCATCCTTTTATACGATGAAGACTTAACATTTGATGCAAAGTAGACACATCAAATATAAAAATGAGAAATAAGAAAAGAAATTAATGAAGATATTTAACATATATCCATTCAACGTTATACAAGCTCCTTGTTCTTTAATATATGAACGGCGAAAATCATGCATGTTCATGCACATATAAGTCGGCAAAGTGTTTTAGAGAAAATGTAAAGTGACCTTGAGCACCCCCAGCATGAATACCTTAAAAACGTAAAGTGCTTAATAGAGAGTAGGAAAGACTCAAAGGAAACTGACTTCTTTTTTATTGGTTCAGTTATCCATTCGCTGCAGCTATTAGCTATATAACACTAACAAATTTTGAGTGGAAACCAAATAGATATATTAGTTAGGCAACTTACTGGAATTAGTACCATTCTATAATTTAGAACAAGACTTTGAAACAAAGCTATCCTTTGTTCTATCCTCATATGTGAACCATGCATTTCTTTAAATATTAGAAACATCAACATCTCAAAAGTTCTAGTTAATTTTCTAAAGAAACATTGAAACCAAAGCCACGTTAGCATAAGATCACCTGCTTCCTGCTCCAATCATATTGTCTAACACCAGCGGCAGGTGCAAACTGTAGCAGCACAAAACCTTCCCTAGATATTTTAAATGCCCCAGACTGCATAGCAAAACACACCCACCCCCCAACACAACCCCCCCCCCCCCAAAAAAAAGGAACACAAAACAAAGAAAAACTATCAAAATTTCCAACATTCCGAACCATAAGTACAGTTATAACTTGGAATAAAAAGAAGAAAAAGAAAAACTTTGAATGAAACTTACATCTAAAGGCACAAACTCAGGGGCCCTCGGCTCCACAGTAAGAGCAGCCTTCCCTTTGTAAACTGAATGACCGACATAAAACCTCGGTGGCAACCCTGCCGTCAAGCAAAACCACTCTCAACACTTGAAAAACTACTGATGAAAGCTACCACACCAAGGGTGGCTATTGCTTTACCTGAGGCTGGCGGCGATGCAGTGGAAGAAGAGTTACTGAACCTCTGTTGTTGATCAAAGTACTCTGATTGGCGGCATTTGAGAGAAAACTTGGAGGGTTTTGGGGTTAAAGACAGAGGATTAAGTTTAAAGGCATGTGTTTGGGTAGACTTGAGCGAAGAGAAAGAAGATAAAAGGTTGGTGTTGGAGTTGGGGTTTAAGGATTGGGCAGAGAGTGGGGGAGAAGATAAGAATTGGAGTTGCAGCATTCTTCCCCCTTTTCTGTTTCTGTCTTTGATTTACTCACTTCTCTGCTATGTTTATTAGCTACTGAAACTTTTAGCAGTTTCTCTTTTTTAAAATTTCACAAGAAAATGAAAAAGAAAAATCCCATCAATGGGTACTGCTAACTCTTTTAGAGCATAGTAAAAATTTAGAGAAAGGGTTATCTTTTGGTGAAAAAATATGTTCTTTATTTACTATTAGGTGGAATTTGAAAGTGTTGTCAGGTCGTGGGCTTAAGGCTTATCCTAGGCCACACGTCAAGACTAGAAAAACAAAGGGCGCGGCCTCATGTCGTATTGGCAACCACACGGTCTTCTTTAACATCAGTTGTCACTGCAAAGTCATTTAGCTGATAGATTGATTTTCTTTCGTCTTTCTTTTTTCTTTTGGATTCCACTCTGAATCTTACATATGTAAATGTCTTCACTTTGTCCCTGCTTTCGACCACTCCTTCCTCAATGGAGGTACAAGAGTGCACGTTTTTTGGTTATTCTCCACTCTAAAACAAAGGTTTGCTTCAAACCGTGGGTGTTTTCCTCTTCCTCCAATGATGATTCAGCTTCACTGCCTAGACAAAGCCAAGTATATTTCTTGGTTCACTTCTCTTTGCTCTTTTGGTGGGTTTTTTGTTTCTTTTTTCTAATGTTTTTTTGGCCTCTGTGGTGACAGTTGGGTTATGATCCTTCAGAGGAGCTATTTGGACTCTCAGTTGATCCAAAACCAAGGTTTTAGCGCTTTTGCTCTCATGCTTTCTGTGTATATACAGTCTTTATTTAATTTTGTCTTGATCTGTAACTTTTGATGCTTTGAGAACCTTGATTTTCTATGTTGTCAATTGTTGTTTTACATGCATAGTCTGCTTTCTAGTAGTGACAATGTTCATGTTTAAAGAAAAAATATTGCTAAGCAGGCCCCCCTCTCAATAAAGAATTATTGAGATCACGTAATTCCTAGCATTTAGCATGGTCTAAAATCTGAATTACCATCGTTGTGTTAAGATGTTTGAATTTGAAGGGTTTGCATCTGCTCCTTTCCTGTTTATTTTCAGTCCCATTTTAACCTCTCTGTTTGTTTCCGAAAGGGAATATCTGTCTATAAAGTGATTGCTTTACTCCCTCATGACCAAAAAACCTTCATAGCTTGAGTATGGAGCTGACATCCTTATTGAATTTGATTTCAGCAACGCTCTTCCAGGGACACCAAAACCAAGATCGTGGTTTGGTCCAAATGGTCAGTACATCAGAGAGCTTCCTTGTCCAAGTTGCAGGGGGAGAGGTTATACACCATGTACAGAGTGCGGAATAGAAAGATCAAGGTTGGACTGTTCTCAATGTAGTGGAAAGGTACATGTCCCTTACTTAGTTAAATGGTAAAACAATATAAACACGAGAAGAGTAGCCAATGCATTTGCAGTTGATGACTGCTCCTTGAACAAAGATTGGAACATGACATGCTTTGAAATTTCCATGTTCTTATGTAGGTAAATTGTTGTTAAGTAATTGAGGGAATCCATCAAACAAGTCTAAGAAAATCGTTTCTAGCCATTCACCTAATTTTGGCTTCCCAACAATGGCAGGGTCTAATGACTTGTCGTCAGTGCTCGGGGGATCGTGTGATATGGGAAGAGTCAATTGATGAGAAACCATGGGAGAAAGCTCGTTCAATGTAATCTCATTATTCTGCTTTTTCTTTTATGCAAAAATACCTGATGCCAATGCCTTTCTATAATGACATTTTTGCCTTTTTTCTGATGTGATCTCAACTTGGGATGTCCTACCATAAATTCATTTTCTCTTTGGCTTCCTTCTAATTTGAATATTATTATAATGTCAACTATAATCATTCAATATTTTGTCATGCAAAAAATGTGTATATACTTTGTCAATTATAATTTGCTCAAGGAAATCATTAAAGATGCAGCCTGGCTGCTTCTACGGTCTGTTTATATATATTTTTATTGTTATTCCTTTTTAAATAATGAGCCATGCTTATTCTATTGAAAATTCAAAACCTTGCAATAGAAATATTTGACATGGGGAGAAAGATTTTTTTATCCTTTATATTTTCCTACATTTATGTGGAGTCCTTATTTATGTTCTGAGGTATGAAGTTTGGCCTTCTTTGTCATCATGAATTCTTTCTACTTAATTATAGTATAGATGGAAAGCAAACCTCTACATGATATTCTTCTGCTTGAGTTACTTGATAATACACTAGGTTTTGGAAATGCTCTTGATCATCATTGTGTATATTAGATTTCTGAGTTTATTGATTATGCATCATAATATAACTGTTCCTTTAAGTTCTTTTTCTCCTTTATTCCTCTTGTCCAGTTCTCCACTCAGAGTAAAAGAGGATGATGAGGTAGACAACCTAGACCTAAATCTGGATGTGAAGAAAAAATCAAAGCGTGTTTACCAATCACCTTCTCCTGAAGTTGGATTGAAGATCAGCCGATCACTAAAAGTTAGTTGGCTGCTTGAATCTTACTGGCATCTTTTTATTCAAGACATTTTGTAGGCCTATGTTTTATACAACTCATAATTGAAATATTGAATTGTTCATGCATTTGTTTTAAATAAACTTTTGGCATCATTTCTTAATGAAGTTAGGCTAGAGTCATAAACTCTTTATGCTGCCACATCAATGCCTCAAATGTTATATCTCAATGCTTTAGAGGGGCTTGATAGCAGTATAGGTACCTTGGTGAAGTTACCTTAGTTTGATCTTTGGTTCTAAAGGTGAAGTGTCCTTTAGCTTTCGCTCCTTTACGGCAACTAGATCGTACAATTTATAATAGACATAAATCAAGAATCGCATCTGGTTTCATCTGAGATGCTTATATAAATTTTAAAAAACTGCTTCTTGCTTTCTATACTAGGTTTGAATACGCATATAGGTTCCACACTCTTCTTGAAAATTTAAATGGAGAAATATCTATGTGTTCATGAATTTAATCTTCTTTGTTTAGTTGGATGATTGCAGAGTCTCAATGCAAAAACTGGACTATTTAGTAAAAGAATGAAGATCATCCATCGTGATCCTATGCTTCAAGCGCAAAGGGTGGCTGCCATTAAGGTTCGAAACTTTAGCTTTTAACTTTGTCACTTCAAGTTTGCGCAACTTTTTGGTGGTCTTGAGTTTTGACCATTTGAAATATGGAGTTAGTCACATTGTTTTGTGGGAGCGTGGTGAGGGATTGATTACATCATATACACTGAGGTACTATTTTGCCTTTTTTTCTTTTTTCTTTTTTAATAAATCAACATCTGTCTATCGCTTTCATGTCGAGGACTTTATGATGTATGAGCAAACTGTCAAATATGGAAAAGTTGGATTTCCATAATACCTCTTCATTGCATGCCGTTTTACTGTAAGAGCCGATTCCTGATTAGAAACCAGGGACAAAAAGCAAGGTATTGTCCGCTTTGACCTGAAGGGTCTCACAGTTTTGTCCATAAAAGGCGCCTCACAGTATAGGTTCAAGTCTATACATATATACCATAGTGGATCCTCACAAATTCTCAATGTTGGATTGGGGGCGTCACAGCTTGCAACTTTCTCTATGCAATTAGAACTTGTGCTTTTCTTTCCAGAAAATTGATTAAGTGTATCTAATGCTTTGGTAGTAATAATATACGTAATGCAGAAAGCAAAAGGAACTGCTGCAGCAAGGAAGCGTGTTTCCGAAGCTTTGAAAGCTTTTTTTAGTGATCCAGAGAACCGTCGCAAGCGGAGCATTTCTATGAAAGGTCTTCTCACATGTTCCATTAAAAGTTTGGTGCTGACAGGTTTTCATGAAGTCAGAATACTTTATTTTGGTTTTCTGGCCATGCAAAAAATTTAACCTTTTACAGTTTTACCGGTTAATGGTATGTGCTTCTGTGATTTGAACCAATGCCTGGAATTCCAGGCCTTCGTTTTTCAGTATTTTATATGTTTGTCTTCTAAACTATTGATATATTCTACATTCTATCAGTGGAGGAAAACTCCAGTGTCAACTTTTATCTTAATCTAAATTCCACATCTAAACTGTTTTGATCAACCTTTTCCAGATACTGGTGCTATGTTGTTTCTGGTATTCTTGATGATTGTTAACAATGAGCTGTAACATATGCTATGATATTGGCATCTCCACCTCATTGTTTCTGGTATTCCAGTGTCATTGCTTTATATGCCAGCCACTGGAACATACTTAAAATGCTCCATTGCAGCATGGGATTTCTTTTCTCCTACCTTTTAAGATTGTAATGACAATTATTTTCTTTCTTCTTGTGATGCAGGAGTTAAATTTTACTGTGGAAATTGTGGCCGTGAAGGGCATAGAAGACACTACTGCCCTGAAATCAGAGATAGTTCAATAGATAAGAGGTTCAAATGTCGATTATGTGGAGAAAAGGGCCATAACAGAAGAACCTGTCCAATGTCTAGGTTGAGCAATCATAAAAGCTCTGGTCGAAGGCGTCACCGTTGCAAGATCTGTTGTAAAAGTGGTCACAATCGTCGTACATGTCCTCGAGTGATAGGGGTGAGAGACAATTTGACTTCTGGAAGTAGAATATATACCTGCAGGTTATGCCGAGAAAAAGGGCACAATATAAGGACATGTCCTAGTAAAAAGAAGAGCCATCAAAATTCTAATATTCAATTGAAAAAGGAAGCCAGCAACTTGGTCTTCAATAATTGTGCTGGACAGTAGACAAAACAACAGAAAGCTCTGGCATCTCTATTTCCTAGTCTTTCTCTGGCTGGATTTAAGGATAGCATCCTACTTTCCCTTTCGATTTATCTGATAGTAGATTTTGCTTTATCCACTAATTTCCTAACACGCAGGGGTTGCTATTTTAATGGCCAAAACCTTGAACAGAGATGTAAACCTGTTGTCCATTATTTTCACTTGTTTCACTTGCCCATTATTTTCTATGATGACTTGTTTTGATGTAAGCCATCTCAGCTTAGATGAGTTCAAGGGATGGCACTTTGGATAGATATCTTGTACTCTTCCATGAAAGAGATCTGGCCACTTTCTTTCGAGGCAGGCTTTTTGCCAATGGACCCAATATATGACTGCCTGCAACATGCCACCTTTTAGAGAAAACAAAACCATTTCCATTTTCTTTCAAGAGTATAAGGGAGATGCAATGGCTTGTATTGGGAAAGAAACTGATAACTTATGTGAAGCCTAACACACCATTATGTTTTGAAAAATAGGAAATTTCAGAAAGCGATTTAGGACTGAAAAGGATATGGTGTTTACCATGCAGGTTGCAGATGTATCTTTTAAACTGTCATCTTTTACCAGGTTTACCACTACGTCGCCGTTTTTGACAAAATTATGGTGATATTTCCTGGTAATGTTCTTGAAAGAGAGTTGAAGTCTTCTCATCCGTTGCTGTCATTATTATTTGCTGAATAAACTTACAAAATTCATCTGGGGTGGGGGGTTGGAATTATCTTCTTTTTTTTGCTTCATGATTGTACCTTCAGTGTTCCATTACTGTTTCCAATGATTGGAAACACTAATTTCGTAGACTCTCAACTTCTTAGGATGCTTGAATCTGTCTTTCTAGAGAAAGTTATGTGGAGACTGTAAAATGACAGCATTTCTTCACCTAGAGAAAGTGAGGGAGAGATGCAGCAGCTTTCCTAGGAAGATATGAGAATTAAACATGGCACTACTGTGTTGCCAAATGCAAGGATTTATTATCAGTCGATTAATCACTTAGTGCATTCAGCCATTCTCCGTCTCATATAGATTACAAGTTTTCAATTCTTTCGTAGCTCAGAGATGATCCCATTTATCTTTGCATTCCATATACATGAGTACAATTTATGATACAAAACAAAACCAGGTATCGGTTGACATTTATATGTCAATGCCCTACGTAAACAGAGGAGAAACAAATAACTTAGTCTACTCAATTGGAAAACAGTTGCAGTTGTTAGTTAATGTAACAAAGGTAGGTTTAAGGCACCATTCCATGTAAACTGCCCAGTTTTGTTATATAATGGCAGCTTACCATCTTCTGATTCTAAACCAGGAAGGGCGTCTGGGACATGATCAATTTCATTATAGAACATATCTCCCACTCCATTGTTGTCGACTATCTCCAGTAGCTCTTTTGTGTCGTTCTCTTCAGTTACATCAAAGTTAGCATTCAAGTTTTCCTCGACTAATTTGTTAAACATTGAAGACCTAAGCAGAAGGCTCAGTGCAGTGGGGGAAGATGACTTGGGACAAGGACTAACAGGGGCCTTCTTTTGCAAAACATCTTGCTTCCTTGGGCTGTCTAAGGCTTCTACTGTGAAAGGATTGGAGTTGAAGAGGGGTACGTCAGGTGTCTGCTCGGTCGGAAAAGGGTTAGATGCTGTCATGGGCTGAGAAACTAAGGTTGTTTGATTGGCTCCAGGTTTTAGCCATCTGATATATGTGCTTAGGTCAAAGTTGGTTACTGCATTGATCCCTCTGTACTCGATTGCTGCAATATCATAAGCATGAGCAGCCTCCTCTTGTGTACCTATGGTAAGATAAAGAAATGCCTCTTAAGCCAGTTGGGTTTCGATTGTAAAACAGAAAGACATGAGCCTACACCTAGGAAAGAACAGTCAAAGTTTCAGTAAGTGAACAAGAGATTCGAAGTAAGATAACTCACCGTAAGTGCCAAGATAAAGATACTTGTTTCCAAACACCCTCCCTATTCTTGCCTCCCATCTCCCATTGTGATGATGCCTGCAGTGCATTTAGTAAAGGTCTTAAGTATAAACTGTTTCCTTAACATCGAGATAAGGTCAGACTCTGTCTCCTTACTGCTCACCTTGCAACACCTCTGTACCTGGAAACACCCCTCGAGAAACCACTGCTTCTCCTATAAACAAAAGGTGAAAAAAAATTCAATTAAATCACAAATTTTAAATAAGAAAACAATGACATCTTGGGATTATTTATGACCTTCTTAAAGAGGCTAAGTATTCCTCTTTTGTTACAGCTTTCATTATCTCAATTTCCTTCTCATAATCAGATACCTGCAATATATATTATATACGCATTTGATCAAAAATTAGAGTCCATGCCACCCAATGAAGAAAACTCACTCTCAGATCAGCACAGAGTTAATTATACCGGAAAATTTGTGAAAGTTGATGTTCCCCAGTACTTAATAGCAGCCAAATCATAGGCTCTTGCTGCAGATTCTTCTTCATCATAAGCTCCTGATGAAATAGCAATCCCAAAAGACAGTGAGTTTTCCACTAACTAGTTTTCCCAAAGCAAATATGGCTTTTCATCACTTTTAAGTACTAACTCACCAAGATAAACTGCTCTATCCATCGATTTCGTCCAAGGTACAACCAGATGACAAATCAAACAATCAAGATGGCATTAGCAAATCTAGCACAAGAAACAAATTGACGTGCAAAAACTTTCGCATAAATATCTGATAAGAAATGAGTTTATCTAAGTTGCATACCCTGTTTTCCCTTCTTCCTTTGTGTTGGATTCCAGGAAGCTTTATCCCATAAGTGAGCTTCGAACCTTCCAGTCCATCTATGTCTGTTGCAGCAGAGAAATAATCATCCTCGTTCTCTTGATATTGAAAGCATAATTAACATGTAACACCAAAACCAAGAGATTATATAAAACCTGCTGACGCCCCGGAATCTTGAACTTCTCTTCACTGTGGTGGCAGTAGGTTGATCACCTTGTTGCTGCTGTTGTTCTCCTTGTTGATTGTAGCAGCCTAGTGAACCAGTGGAGGGGTCTCTTCGACGTCTCTTAATACACTTAATCTCAATATTGTCACCTTCTGCCATGCACAAACGACGCCTTCCAGGGCCCATTTCAGATTTTGCAGTAATCATTTCCATGGTTCTGACCTCGCTATCAAGGAGCTATAAGATAATTGACTTTTGGTGGCTCCACAATGAGAAACTGAAAAGCAGTGTTTAGATATATAGATGCCGCAACTTGGTCGTTTGCGTATTCTGTTTCTTTGCTGTTGAGATTGTCTTAATCGGTATTAAGACAAACCTTGTCGATTCTCACGATGTCAGCCGGGGCAAATTGAAGAGTCTATACTCTACCATATCCAGCCAAGCAGGAACTACAGTGTCAGGACTGCAACGAAGGATTTAGAGAATAATCCATCTTCGTAACTTATTTCTAGTGTGTCAGAATTTGACCCGACCCTGTTCCTCGGTGTTTTCAAGGTTCTAGACGACTTTGACACGTTTTCAGACTCCCATAGAGTTTTACCATGTTAATGATGCTCAAAACTAGACAGTGGATATATTATTTTCCTGGAATCTGTTTAGTTTAACGAATGTGGGCAACGTCTGCTTTGATATCATAATGATATAGAACTAAGTAACAGTACTTCTGATAGTCTCTCAGTCTTTCTCCCCCATTTTTTCACCTCAGTAAACTCGAGTTCTATCTTTCAGAATGGATTCTATTCGCTCTACCAGGAGCTCACATTCATGGAAACCTGCCCAAGGTTAAACCAGCTAAGTGACAATTATCCAAATAATTCAACTGCTGTTTGCACAATTCATAACAGACAAAGTGGAAGAATACAATGGGAGTTTTGGGGAGAGGGAGCCAAGCCGACAAGTTTCCAATGACAAAATAAAATTTGGCTTATTTTGACAAGAAAATTCAAGTTCTTGTCACTTGGGATGAGTTATGTCTAAAAGGGAACTTGTCTTCTGCGCAATGGTGTGGTTGGGAATCATTGTTTATGTCTGGTTTTTGCTTAGGATTTTTCGTCATGGAAAGAAAGAAATTCATTTAACCATCTGCGGCTTGTTTTTTGTTTACATTTTAAGATTCCAATAGAAAATTTGACTAGTTCTTGTAAGAGGCAATAATGAAGTTTGAGTCTACCACGGAGCTCTTGAGGTATAGGGCGATCTTTACTATGGAAAATAAAGAAGAGAACCTAAAATATTATCTGTTAATTATAATATTTCATAATCATCTAAAATTATTTATTTTTTCAATATACTTCCAACTAAATAATGGGCTGGTTTTTTCTTTTCTTTTTTTTTTAATTTGCTAAGATATTAAGACTTTCATATATAAAATTTAACTCAATGATAAAGTTAATTTCATGTGTTATTTGTGTTAATAAAATTAACCGGCAACATTTTAAAAATACGCATATGATATCAATAATCAAGTAAATAGTTCAATGATTATACAAAAATTCAAATTAAACAATATGAAAATTTTAATATATGAAATTATAAATAAATTAACACAATATACTTATGCATATATGCGTACGTACATACATACATATATATAAGGTATATATGTATTTAAAAGTTAGAGCTAATACCCATGATTTAGTTAACAATTTGTGTGTAGATAATTGTGGTTATTCATTCATTTAATTAAATTTATGCATACTACTCCTGTCGAAGAAAGAAATTTATGCATACCACTATACTACTTTTTTTTCATTCTTCCTCCATTTAATGTCCATTGTACATGTTAGGGAAACTTAAGAAATAAAATTTGACTTCTTTCATCTTAATTAAACGTTTTTATATTATTAAATACTTAATTAATTTTTTTTATATAGTATTGCTTTTTATTGATTTTGAATATGTCAAAAGAGAAAAAAAATTCACAAAAAAAAAAAGATAAAAAGACTTCGGCTAATAATAAAAAATATATATATAATTTTTATTTTTATATATATAATATGTGTGTAAGAGGGAGTATATATACTTAGCACTTGTACAATAAAGTCTTTTTTGTTGAGATAAAAAGCAAGTTGTATTGCTTCATGGGAAAAAAAAAACAAAAGAAACCAAACAAAATTAGTTTCCTGCTTCCTACATCAGCAACAGAAACTTAAGATCTTCAAATTTGCTTCCATTGTCCTTGCAACAATCCCCACATTCAAAATTTTCCCTTACCCTTTTCCTTAATTTCCCCAACATTCAATCTGAATACAAGAAAGAAAAATGGAATAGAAAGAAGTATATTCCCATTCACCACTTTCATCCCTATGCTTTCCTCTAGTACAGTGATGAGAGTAGCTAGGCCATTTTTAAGTATTTACGTCCACATCTAGTAATGGAAACATAAAAAGTTTTAGCAAGGCCGGCGACGAACGCAGTCAAGTGATCCAGAATATCTAGTGAGAAGGGACACCATTTGACCAGGCTTAGCCGACATCATGAAGTTGCCTAAGAATCTCCTGCTGGCTCTTGGATCTCCGGATTGAGTGAAGAAGGCCCCATTAACCATCAGGTCACCCTCTGATCTCCATGACCAATTCTTCCATACTTCTGGTGGTGCATAGTCCCTCTTGGTCACCTTCACAGAGTATTCACCAACCATGAACAATTGCACATTAGTTTAGCAAGAAAAATGATGGATGATCAATGTACTTATCACTGGGAAAATTGACATATGAAAATGTGACTAGCTACCTCCTTAGCTGCCGCGTTTGGTGGAGCAACAAATCGGTTGCCCTGGCTGATGATGGTAGGGTGGCTGCTACCTCCAATGGCATACATGAGCCAGTGAGTGTAGTCATTGTTGACCACATGGATAAACCCCCATCGGCACCTTGGCATCCTTTGTACCAATCCTTTACCGAAGTGGGTGAAAGCAACTGTGATCTGCATCTTCTGATCCTCGGAGTAGCTGTCACTTGCCCCGAACAACATCACCTGCATCACCACATCAGGTGAAATTATTTGTCACCAGAGCTTTGTTCAATAAACAGTTAAAAAAAAAGTTTAATTTCCTGGAGTTTTAGCAGCAAACTTTTGATTACCTCATTGTGGTTGGTGAAATGGCAGTTGGAGATGGTAATGGCAGTTGAACCCTGGATGGCATCAATGAGACCATCATAGCAATTATACATGGAAAGATGGTCAAGCCAAATGTTGGTTGCTCCGAAAAGAGAAACCCCATCACCATCGCTCTTCGTCCTAAAGCCATAGTGGTCTACAGAATCCCTGATCATGCCACCACTGCCCTGAACGATGTCATGAATGTGGAGGCCGTGGATAATGATGTTCCTGGCAAACTGGATGGTAATGCCAGCCCCATAAGCCACATGCACGTTGGCTCCCCTAGCATCGATGGTTTTGTCGCTTGTCATAATGAGCTCCTGGTTGAGCTTGATGATCATGCTTCGTGCAAAGATGATCCAGAGAGGCCGCTTTTGGATCACAGCATGACGTAGGGTTCCAGGCTTGGGGTTAACCATATCATTGTCCGAAGGATCTGTCACAATGTAGTATCTCCCGTTCTTTCCACCAATAGTACCACGGCCAAACCCAAGGGAGCAATCGGCGAGCCTCTTCCTGTTTCTGTGCCAGTTAGGATCACATCGCCAGCATTGGTCGATGGGGTTGGTTGCCTGGCAGGGACCGGTTCTTCTCTTTCCCCTCAAGCTCCTTCTTGTGCTATTAAACCCCATCAAGTTCCTTCATGCAAGAGAAAAATACGTAAACCAATGAGCATTATTTTGAAAATGGCAATGAACAATTTGTCGCTGATCTTATACCTGGCAACATGGTGATTGAAATGCTGGGTTACTTCCTCAGGATTGGGGTTATATGCCTTGTTAAAATGTTCTTTAGCTTCGGCTTCGCGTTGCCTCCAGTAATCATCATATTCAGCGATGTGAGCATGCAGGGTTGGGATTATGACAACAAAGAACAAAGAAAAGAAAAATAACCCAAAACTTCTATCACTCGTAGCCATTGATTCGACCCTTTTTTTTTTTTTTTACTCTCTTCTCTTCTCTTCAGGCTTTGAAAATTTCAGCTTTGTGGTTCAATCTGTTGGCAAAGGCCGAGGTCCTGCAAATAATTTGCCTATTTGCAGACAGGACCAAAGACCCCGAAGGACAACCTAAGCCAACAGGTCGAACATACAAAAGCAAGCGAAATCACTTCGCTTGGCCTGTTGAGAAGAGGAAAGTCATGTTGGAATCATTACATGGGACTGTTTAAATACAACAAGACAGACCCTAAAACAAGACGATGAACATACATGGTGTGAGTAGGAGTTCTTTCCGGCGGCGGGAAGGAAGGGGAACCGCTAGCATTTCAATTCTTGGAAAACCGTTAAGAGTTTTCCTCGATATTTAATTTTGTGGTGAAAATTTTCCATGCATATTTCCCTACTTAATTACCAATCAATGGAATATACTTATAACTGTCATTGGAAGACATTAGTTGGAAAAATCATAACCTCTCTACTCCCTTCGTCCCTTTTATTTGATCAAAATGGAACCATATCCAACAGAGAAGTATATATTGAAAAGAAGTTGATGTTTATGTAAGGAAAGTAAACTTTCAAGATAAAAGGAAGTAAGTACAATTTGTTCCCCATTTTTTTGACAAAATTAGCAGTCTATGATTCTGTCACTTTGCAGAAGATGGAGTGAGTTTATGAATTTTGCTTCGAATGTTTCATGTTTTAGCATTAAGAATGTCAGCTGTTAGATTATTTGTTAGTTTTAAAGTACCTTATCTCGAGTTTTATTACTTGATAAAATATCCAAATTATATAAATATCTTATTGAATTTTAAAATTAATACATATTTTTTAAATTCGTACTTATATATCTTAAACACTGCTCGTTAAATATTTGATTAAAATAAATTTAAGATCAATTTTGATATATTATTAATGAAAATTATATTAACAAATTAAAATTAATTCATAAAAATGAAATTAAAGTTTAATATTATATTTAGAACAATTAATAAATTTTAATAAGTATTACATTAATTATAAAAAATTTATCAGTAATATATATATAACTAAAATTTAATATTAAAAATCATTATTTATAATTAAATTCAGATAATAGTTTTACTATCTAAACTATACCCGAATTCAATTATACTTATATAATACCCGATTAAAAGGTACGCATTGTCATCCCTATTTAGCACCTTCTTAAGTGCAATTTGTAGTAATAAATTGTATCACTTCCCAACCAGGGTATTCAAAGAGAGGAACACAGGGCAACTAGAATTGGGAATGACATAAATAGGATTTTATTTCATAAGAAACCAATAATAATACAAATACAACAAGCATCCCAATTTGCAACAAGTCATGTTCTAGCAAAAAAGGTACAGATTTGGCAGGAGGTAACTAAGAAACTGCCCTTCCAATATTATTCTCAAGACTCGTGAGGCATTATAATGTAAACTATAATGTATAAGGGTACACATCTCCTTTCCTAGGTCTAATACCATATTTCCCACTTCAACATTAGCTAACTGGCTCAAATGGTCACCTAGTCTAGCCCAGCCCCTCAGTCGAGTACCCCATGCGTTTCAGGTAAAAAATGGTACACACAAGAATGACATGAACATCGGTCCGCAGTACAGAACAAATAAACTATACCGGTTCGACATTCTTCAACTTGTTTTTAAGATAGAATGAGAGAGAGCTTCACGGTGGAGGGTTCTACATGATATACACAGTCGGCAACATAAATAATGCCTGCGGTTTACATTATGATAATTCCCAGACCTTGTAACCGTTCCCCTCGAGAGCTGAGGACCATCTCTGGGATCCACTTGGAGGCTCATAAGAACCCGGTCCAATCTTCATTGCTAACTTGTCATCGATAATGGCTGCATATACATCCCTCTCGGCCTTGACAATTTTAACCTACCATATAGAAATCAAAATACGAAGTGAATTTGTCAGTTTCATGATCTGCTGGTAAATGTTTGACCTGATTGTTGATTTGTCCAACAAGAACAACAGCCAAAGGACTAATGAATAAAGAGTAGCATAGTGGAGGAGATCGGGAATCAGAAATAAATGAGAATCTTATTTTCTCCTACGCTTGAGTTTTGAACAGTAAAAAGCTGTCACTACAGGCAAGCTAGGTGCACCGGGATCAGTCAAGCAAAATTCCAATTTTTCAGGTCCCATAGTGGAAATATAATAAATCATGTTTCTATAATACTCAAAAATTTCTGATCATACAGTAAGATGCCTACCAGCTTGCCCTAGCTCTCAAATATAAAAAGAACTGAAAATTTATCAGGAAAAGCTTTCCACATAAACCTTAGTCCCCAAATATGAAGCAGAGTTTTTTGATACTCACCGTACTCCGACAATGGATTTTGTTTCTGTTTCTGAGAGAGATAAGAGCAGCAATTTCAGATCGATAATGAGAGAAAACGTGATCGTAGAACACAGCCGGGGTTCCTGGGTGAGTCAATATATAAGCATATCCTTGCATTTCCTTTCCACCTGGAAACCTCCAATGACCCTTCAGGGTGGGGCAAAAATGGATTAAAAAATAATCGCAATGATAACAATCACTTGCCAAAAGCATTGAAACAACTGCAGAATTGTTCAACATTTGCAAAACAGATTTACAAAGAGGAATCGTCTACTCTTTAGCCTTTACTTTCTACATACAAAGAGATTCATATGACCGTCTTCTGAAACATCATATTTACATGCATGAACACTGCTCTCTTGAACAAATCATTTAGAAACTTTGTAAAGTGTTAACTTAGTGAAATAATTATGTAACTGAACCTAAAAAAGGAAAATTAACTTTCATAGATGAGTCCAAGGAAGAGGAAGAGAAGAGAGAACACCCCAACAATATTAAATGAAGCCTTAGTTTCAGTAAAAGTATTAATCTAATGCAATACTTGATTTGGTGTGCATTACAGTTTCTTTGGATTACTTCAGTTTAGAAAAAAAATGGCACAGATTGAAGGATTCAAGGGGTATTCAAACCTGGGTAGAACCAGTGTCATGATTCTCTATGAACGTAACAGCACGAGATGGCCACCATCCAACAACCCCAGGAGGCTTCCCTTTCTGGTCCGATAATCGCCAATATTCACATTTTCCAAGTGCCTAAGTGAAATAATTATACTGTAAATATATCCTGTGCCTTATGACTATAGAAAAGAAAATAATAAAAATAATGACAAGAATAGAGGAGCAAGAGCAAGAGCAGTTCAAGAGCAAAATCATTTCTCAATTAAGTTTGTCAAATGTCTAAATGTTTAAATTATGCCACAACCCAAGGTACCAGAACATCATGCATGCCACAAAGGCTAGGAGATATATACTAGGAAACACCAATAATGGTTCTCAATCTATGGGTAGAGGGATAGGGGCAAAAAATACAAACAAGGTTGCACTTTTCTTTATAAAAATATTCTGTAAAACTGTGTACATGGAAACACTCAACATGATAAATTTAGATGAATGCTTACCGAATGAAGAATTCCCTTGGTTGTGACATCAAATGCACCACCAGCTCCATTAGTAGCATTAATCCAGTCGACAATTCTCTGTCTATGGGCATCTTGGTCGTGGTCCATTTCACTATATGTGTAGTTGAGGGAATCCCAATACTCACCCACCACAAAGTATGGTTCGCTTGCATCCAAGTAGTCCTTTACATAACCACCCCAGAATCCTCTGACAAAATCCAGCCTCCATCCATCATAACCAATTTCTTCTCTACATGTCACAAAAAGCCAGCAAAATATTACATACACAACATATTGCATTTGAAGTATGCATCAGGAGAAACTCACAAGAAGTGAATCTCTCACATTATGTAGAAGCACGCAAAAAAAAAATAAAATCATGACAGAACATGATGTGTTAAGAAATAATTCCTGACTATTAAAGCTATATTTAGCTCAGTTTCCTTAGAGTAAAAGTTACCACCAATCCACTGGTCAGGAAATTCAAAATACAAAGAAAAATAAAAGTTCTAAAGTTTGAGTATAAGTCTCCACAAGAAAAGCCAAGTATATAGTGATTGAAATATAACTGCAGCCACAAAGGAGGATGGGTCCCATGATAGATCTTACGTATCCAGTGCTTCCATCAGCTTTTACACCAATAGAGGCACTATAACCAAAAGTTAACATAACCTTAGCTTAAGCAATTGAACCAGTAAAATATATGAATGTGGTACCTTTAAAGTCCAGTAAAACAATTGAATGGCTAGGCCAAGACAAGAACCCATAAACCCAATCAGAGATTGCTACATTTTCAGAAATCCTTTTGGAAAACTAGGCAATATAACCAGCATAAAGGTACATAATTCAAAATTTCAGAGCTTTCAGCTTGAATTTGTGACCATGAACCACTATGCTACAGCTAGTTTGGCTACGAAATGTAAATTTTCCACCAATACATCCTTTTTCTGATGGGCCATACACTTTAACTGGTATAAGAACATGAGACAATTATTAATGAATACAAACTACAGTGACTTATATCTAGTTAAGTTATGTATCATCCTATTCCAGCATCTAAAATAATATCACAATCAGGTATGATATTTATAGGTTGCATTCATAGTCAAGGTGCACGATAAATCCAATTAATGACAAATAGTCATTAGTTTTTGTTGAACCTTTCCACTCTCTGAAGTTTTCACAGACACTTTTGCCATAGTTTTCAAACCAATTTAGAAATGCAATGGGTATGTATCCATCCCTGTGTCCAGGCAAGAACTTCTTACAGGGACAGGGAGGAAGTCACAGGCATGACCACATACTAAGAAACTAGGAGCTTTTGTAATCCTTTCATGCAGACAAAAATCATTGGATGGAGGAAGGAAATAAAATTCAAGTTTCAACCTCAGCCAGCATAACCATTCTTTGAGATCCTTCCTCACAAACTCTTGTGAATGATCAATGTTGGGAGCAGCATGGAAATTATCTCCACTACTTTTGTTGCCCCTGCCCTGAATAACAGAAAGGAGGAGTTCATATCTTCCAGAACATCAATAGTACAGATGCACAGAGCTGAATCAAAAGCTTGCACCACACTAAGCATAAAATAATCAACATTCTTCAGGCCTAAATCAAATAACTGGAGAACATGCATAAATACAGGTATGAAGCAAGCTGAAAAAGTTTTGGCTAAGCCATATAGGATTTAGTAGCTCAGCTAACACCACCCTAGCTGCACTGACAAATTCAGATAGATACATCCTAAGCATGCTAATAATACAATGTTGTAAGATAATTGCTTTGTGTGCATGGATCTCATAATCAGATTTCAACAAATACATCTTAACAAACATGAAATATAACTCCAGATGATAAATCATAAATTAAATTTTATTTATTTAACAAAGTTAAAACCACTAGCATTGCTAAATGCTACTAATCAATCTCAGAAATGCTAGCAGCAGCACTTACTTACAATGCTAGTGCAACTTTGTCTTGCTACTGCTCTTAGCCTCTTACTGCCAGGAAAAATCCAAGAAATAGCCTAAAACTATGCTGGCCTAAAGTTGAACCGCACAAGCTCCTTACACATCATGAGCATCCTTTTTAACAAAAATCTATGATTTGCATCTTAAATACCCTGTTACACACTTATACAATCAAAATGCAATGCACACAAATAATCATAACATTTTCCATAATAAAAATATGAGCTATAGTCTTGTGCAACATCTGAGTTGTATGATAAAACAAGAATTTAACCATGCTACCCATGCACCTCTAAGAATAACCTACATTTCTCAAGCTTGAAAATCAAAGAAAAAACCAATACCTGAAAATGAGGATCATCTCCAACTACTGCCCTATCATCCCAATCTAAGCGACCACCAAATATATTCCATACACCATTTTGATTTTGATAGTGTGCACAGCGATGGTTCAATACAACATCACCGAGAACTTTCAAACCGACTTCATGGAGGCTCTTTATAAGTTCCTTCAACTCATCAATAGTTCCATATCTGATAAATCAAGAAAATTCACACAACGGTTTGTCTTAGCCCTTAGGCCTTTTAAAGAGCATGCAACACATGATCTCTTTCAAATACAAGAAACAACTATTCACTTTCTTTTACTCTGGATGTCCAAGGGGCATTTGCATGCTACCTTTTAGATTAATAAGAGTAAAGAATCTCATTTTACGAAGACAGGAGGTTAAATTCAAGTAAACAACAAAAATAAAAGAGAAGGTCCAAAATCTGATACTTTGCTGCCAATCATTGATAAGCAGACTAAAGCAAACATCAAAAAACATACAGTCCCATCTTTTTCCACAACAACATTCCCAATTATAATTTAAAAAAAATCAACAAAATAAGGGGGAAGACAAAGAAAAATACATATGAAGAGAAAAAAAGTTTAAAAGAGGTTGAGACTTCATCTTTGCAAGTTTCAGCCTCTATGACCAAGTCCAAGCACCAAATTATGTAAATTTAGACAATGAAAGATTTGTTACACGAACTACAAGCTTATAGTATGTACCTGGAATTTAAATTATACAAATCCTTTGGCATGTATCCTTCAGGTGAGACAGACTCTGTTGGTGGTGGTAGCCAAATCACAGTAAAGCCAAGTGAAGATATTTCAGAAGCTTTTTCTTTGAGTTCCATATACCATCTTCCTGATTTATGAGATTCCCAGTTGAAACCTTGGCACAATATTTCAAACCCTGTGCCTGTTCCAGAGGATATCTTAACAGCAGGTTTCGGTGCCTCAATTTCCAAAACAGCCTCCTCTGAAAAGGTAGTAATGGAGCTCCGGAAGATGCTATAGGCTTCAGCAGCTAGCTTTTCAATTTCTTGAAGAATGCTTTCTTGTGCTTCCTTTGTTTTGGTCTTCTGACTCTTCTTAGAGTTAAGGCCACTAACCAAGTTCCTTATCCCAGTGATGATACCATCAGTATATGCTTTACTAGAGATTTCTTCACTTACACTGTCAGATTGAGCAAGTTGACCCACAACACTAGTCGCACCTGAGAGGGGAATGAAGAAGTCATTTCCTTTAAACTTCGACCAAGTATTATCTTCCAGCTTGAGGACAAAGAGAAATCCAACAAGGTCTTCATCTAAAGTGAATGATGCTCTTGATCCATTTCCTGTACCTTTTGGCTGCAAAACAGGATTTTCATGTAAGAACAATAAATAAAAATTCTAAATCAAATTAAAGTTTTTATAAAAAAAAAAAAAAAACCCTTATGTCAGACATCCAGTAAAAGTATGAAGAGGATCAAGAAGAGAAAAAATAAAAGACAAAAATCCTAAAACATGGCCACAGCAAATTGACACTTTATACTTTCACCCCTTAATAAATAGCATGTTTGCAATCGCAATATCCTATCTCCCTCCTTCATAGACAAGTTTAACTTCAGTGCACCAACAGATTAATTGCTGTTAACCATAGACCGTAAAATCATTTCAAAATTATCTGAGTACATCAAATGAATAATTACTTTTAGTCAAAGAACATACAGTTATTTCAACATGCAAGCTACTAAACTACCAGAGAGAAAATGATATGCATTTTAGTTTAGAAAAAATAAAATTATACTCTTCATTTCTTTGATAAGTAATCTCTTAAGTTATTTTCATCCTTTAGTGATTACAGGAACTGTTCCAGAATAATCTAACTGAAATTTCCACATCTATGCCACATGCAATTAAATTCTTTGTTTCATCAACAGAAGTACTTAATGAAAAGAAAGCAACTGCATCAAACTAGTTAACAGCATTTGTTGACATCTAAAATAAGAATGCATAAACTTAATTAGCAAAATATTAACAAGAGTAACAACTTAGTCTATGTCATTTAAGCTCTCACTAGGAAATATATTTATAATTCACACCTGCAATTGAGTGCGTAGAGCCTTGTTCTTGAATACAGTTGTTTCTGGTGGATACGGGGCAGCAGGAATTTCCCATGTTTGCACATCATCTCTGCAAACTCCCCAGTGAACTAAAACATCTCCGGGTATATCAGTTTCTAAATACAGAATATTCTTGGATGTCTCCGAACACTTTCTAACTGCAACACTCACAAAGTTACCCATAGGAACTTTTTTTACAATAGACTGCTCCTCATAGAACCCTTCAAGCTGCCTATTCTCTTTCTTAGAGTCTTTGGACTCTTTGCTACTGCTTTGAGCATTAGCTTGTGATGTTTCTGATTTAAGTAGCATGTTAGAGAACTGCCCCAGAGCACCTAGGATTCAGGAGAAGCCAAAGAAATGTGTCAATATCTCATTCAACAGTAACAGAGAGGATAGGAAAAGCTATGGTGAGAAAACTAGCCCATTGTGTTCCCCCACCCTGACCCACTACATCCCTACCCATAAACTAGGCTCAGATGGGATACTATAATATATCTGCAAGTAGGCCACTTGACTCATCTTTCTATTTTGACTTCTAACTGGACCAAAGTGGTTTTAGGGAAAAAACCAGATTTCAACCTTTGAGACACTAACCACATGTCATGATTGAACAGAGCACACACCATCATAAAAGGTGAGGAAAGAAAGAAATTTTACAAACACTGACAGCATCTAAAATAACACAAGGTAGAATCAATATAAAGTAATTTTATTGATGTTACTCCTATCCATCTTCTTAGTAACCTAAGAAATAGCGTCTCTGTCGATGCAAATTAATAGTCACTACAAAACCACTAAATTTCATGTTGTATAATATATTGCAATAGGAGTGACCAGCATGCATTATCACGCCAGAAATTGGTATAAACACAAAATTTTATCCTAAATGAACATAAATTAATAACAGAAACTGACTTATGGAATTAAAAGCGTAAAGTCAAGCAAAAAACAGAATATAACATTTTCTGCAACCTGGCCATATACCAAAGCCTCTTTTTGCTCCAACCATATTGCCGTCATCCTCAAGGTAATCCACAAGAGGCACCTTAAAATCTCTGCCTCTGTGCTGATACCAGGCTCCAGTTTCTTCATCCTGCAACACCATAATCCCGCAAATGAGAGAGGGGAAAAAGGAAGATAAAAGATTGACTAATGACTAAATGATTAGCATATCTAATATAAAAAACATTTGCCCAATCACTAGATATTAGAAATACAAACCTTCAGGACAAAATGTATAGCTGCAATTGCACTGCTGGGATTTAACTCAATCTTTACTTCATGAAACATATCTCCTTTAGAGAGTTTCTTCAAGGGAGTCTCAATTGCATAGTCCTGAAAAGATTTCACTTACTCCATATATTTATGCTTAAAATGAAAAGGCAGCCTTGTACACAAAAACTTAAAAGCCAATACATACTTTAATGGGAATTGAACCAGGAGGTCTCATGTCTTTAGGAGGTTGATCCCATTCACTGCAAAAAATTTAAAAGATAATTCTTTTTTATATTCAGACGGATTTCAAACCCAATCCCGAAGAAATATTTTTGTGTGCACAAATAATATTCAATTCCAAAATCGAAAAACATATCCAAGGAAATGTCAAAATCAAAGCTAACCTGCCACTGTCACCAACATAAGAAACTCCCCAATGAAGAATCCACTTTCCTGGAAGACTACATCCTACTGCAAGCTGCCAATTCTTCTGATCTTCTGATTGATCTAACCTGATGTAAATTTTTCCTTCCACCTACCATTCCAAATCAAAGAAATTAATATCCACTCGAAAATAAGAAAACATTTAATCAAACCGAACCTAATCAGCAAATCTCCATTCAAATTTTTAATTCTTTCTTTTTTTTAAAGTTAAACTCATACTAAAAACAGAATAGTCAAAAACAGAGCATTTCCAGAAGTTATTACTGTATATACACGTTGATCAACTAAATTATAAAACTAACATCGCAATTTTAAATTATCCATCTTTTCCTCCATTAAGTTTCTCAACTTGAATTCAATAAGTTTCGTTTTTCCAGGGAACCAAACAGAAACCAAAAGCAAAATCAAACCTATACACAAACAACACGCAATACACATCAAGCAACTGCATTCAAAAATAAGTATACACGTCTGAGGCTCAAGATCGAAAAACCTTTTCAATTCGCTTGACGGGAAAAGTCTCTTTGTACAAGACGTCACCGGAAGAGAAAGCTTCGAAGGTGTCGATAACAGCTGCATCAGTGGAGCTGGCTTCGACGACATGAATCCTCCGACCAGGCTTGAAGCTACAGGAGCAAGCCCCGCGGGAGAAGAGAAGCTTTGGATTTCGATAGCAATTCAACGAGCGAGACGGCTTGAGCAACACGTTGGCCTTGGGACGAAACGATAGCCCCGGCTTTGGGAGAAGAGAATCTATGGCAACGGTCGTCATGGTTAGTCGCCAATGGACATGGAAAAGACGTAGATGCTCTGATATTTTTATTTTTCTTTATTTGCAGAAACTCCAAAAAGAGAAAGTATAGGAGGCGATGATGGATTCTAGACTATTTTTTTTAATTTTTTTATTTCTTTTTCCTTTAAATAAGAATCGGTAATTTGGTTTCGCTTTTACAAAAAATATCATTGAGATCCCCACGAGCTTCGGATTTTGATAATAATTCAATCGCCGATTTTTATCCGATTTTTATCCACTTCAATATTTAAACTGGCTTTACGTAGTAGGAAAAAGACTTCAACAAATAGTAAATGGTAGACCAACTTTTCCCTTTTTGAAATAAAAAAATATCGGAAAATATTTCTTCATTATTATTAATATTAAAATCAATTTCTTAAAAAAATTAATATTTTTTATTTACACTAAAAAAGATTTACACTCACAAATTGTTTTTTTTTTTCCAAAACACTCATTAATCGCTTACTAATAATGCTTTACACGTTTATTCTCAAAAAGAAACATCACTTTCTGTTTTTTTTTCATTAATAATGCTTTACACGTTTATTCTCAAAAAGGAAAGATAATGAAGAAGGAATAACAATTGAGATTCTTAGTCGAAATATTTATATATAGTGATGTATTATTCAAGTAAATATTTACGTATTCATTTATAAATTATTTTTAAATATATATTTCATTGATTAAAATGTGACATTTCCATTAAAATAATAAATAATTCAACAAATTAACTTTGACCATAAGATAATATTCGGAGGTCGGCATGCTCCCATTTCAGCCAAAAGAGTCAACGATCAATAAACAAAAGAATTAAAATCTCGAGATTAAAACTTTTTAATTTATAAATCTATTGAAATTCATTTGAGACCAAATAATTAAATAAATTAAAAATATATATTTACTTGATCAAGATGTTATTTCCAAAATCTTATCTTGGAGTATGGGAAAATCAGTTCTTCCATGTCTATCATTGTACCGACATGTTTATCCATAGATCCGTAGACGGCAAGGAAGTTTTATTTTCGTTTTAAGAAATAAATAAATATTTAATTGGATTACTTAATTTAATACTTGCATGTAATAGTAATAATTATAAAAAGAAAGAAAGCATAATTATAGATAATCAAACTTATCGTCCATATAAAAAAAAGGATAATACTACAATAAATAACTTATCCAAATATCCAATATAAAGAGAATTTTTGAAGATAAGACATATGTAAGGAAAGAAGTCATAAAAAGTAGCTCTTATTTTGTACTTATCTATGATTCTAGATTTATGATTATTATTAATTTTTGAAATTTTCTTGTCAATTTTTTTAACTTTAATTTCTTTTTTTTTTTCATATGATAATTTTCAATAAATTAGTTTTTAAATGTATAACTATTAAATTTTAATTTGATAAAATATTTAATATATTTGAATCAAAATTGAAAATTTTAAACTACAAAATTAAAATAAAATAATATATGTAGAACGGAAGAAGTAGTTGTTAAGCCCGATATTCTAACCCGACCCAAGATTTTGTTTAAAGTAAAATTTATTGGGCTAGTCTAAACCCATCAAATAAAGGAAAGATTGTGAGCTTGGACCAAGCAGCATTGAAATGGTGGCCTTCTCTACTAAAAGAAAAATGTCATTTGACCCAATTTTCAACTTTTAAAAACAGATAAGCCTTGCCAAAGGCCCCAACCCATTTTATGAAATTGTTCACAAATCTTATTTACGTCATTATAATTTCAAATTTTCTCATATAACATTTTTTTCAATAATAAGTTTCATTACATTTTTATAGTCTCGATCCTTCTATATTTTTTTATAATTGAGGGAAAAAGGATTCGAACTTGCTCTTTAGATAGAAAGATAATGCATCAATCAATGAACCAAATGTTCGAGTGTTTCAATCTTTTTAAATTATATTTTATATTTTTTTTTCAATTAACTCTCTTTTAACAAATTTCATTACATCCTTATAATTTCGATTTTTTTATATAACATCTTAATTTTTTTAAATTAACTCTCATTTGATAAATTTCATTACATTTCAATTTTATTTATATATTTTCCTTATATAATATCTCATGTTTTTCTTTATCTTGTTTTCAATTAACTCTCACTTGAAAATTTTCGTTTTATCTTTATAACTTTGATTTTCTATTTTAGTATATATTTTTTTTCAATTTAATTCTCGCTCAATAGATTTTGTTACATTTTTATAGTTTCGATTTTTCTTATATAATATCTCATGTTTGTTTAATTAACTCTCGTTCAATAAATTTCATTTTTTTTCAAAAACATGTTATGTTGTTAAATTTTTTAAAATAAAGCTATCAAAATACTTCAAAGTGTTACAAACAAATTAAATTTTTAATTGAAAATATTTTAATAATTTTCTTTAACGGAATTAAAAATATTATTTATTTTAAAAGTAGAACGTATTTATTTTAATAAAATATAAAATATTATATGAAAAAAAATTAAAAATATAAGAAATACAAGCCGAATATTATCCAGCTCCATTCTAAAACGGGAGGTCCGGAACCGAAAAATAGATTAAGCGAATATGCCCAATCCTCGATTCTCGAGGTGGCAACAATCCTGGGGTTGATATCAACGGCCAAGAACGGCGAATGTTTTTCTCAACACGAGATCAACGGTCCAAAATCACTCCTCGCTGTAAACAAGAAATATTTATTAATTAGGGTTTTATTGATTTATTCATTTTCTTCCGTCTTTCGCAAGCACAGCCAAAAGTCAGTAACCCGAACCAGCCCTCGTTTCTCTCATTTTCCTCTCCATTTTCTCGGGAAAAAACAGAAAGCATGGGGAAAGGTCCTGGTCTCTACTCCGAGATCGGCAAAAAGGCTAGAGGTGAAAAAATCTCTCGTTTCCTACTTTAGTTTCATTTCTTTTTTCATTTTAACTGCTTTGAATTATATTTTGTCTTTTTTTTTTTAAATTCAGATCTTCTTTACAAGGATTACCAGGGCGACCACAAGTTCACTGTCACTACTTACACTTCCGATGGAGTCGTGAGTTTTTCTTGTTAATTTTTTCAGCTGATTTCATAAAACTTAAGCTGTTCATTTTCGATTATTTTAATTTGATTTTTGACTTTAATTAACTCTTCTAAGATTAATACATATATCTTTATATATGCGTTGTTTTATGGGCCTGATTTCGTATTTACTATTTTATTTCAGTTATTAATGATTGTGTTGATTGAGTCAAAACTATTATGTGTAATGTAGATGGAAGCATGTTATTATGTTTAAGATTTTAATATTTTTCCTTAATTATAAAATTTCATATGATTTCTCTACATTTTATCTTTATTTGATATGTTTGCATGAAAAAATTATTTGCCTGATTGAATGATTGATCTAGAGAGTTGGTGTTTTTGGCTCATTGTTTCCTTTTTTATATGCTAATTTCTTATCTAGTTGATATTTTGATTCTTTAATTCGGTATACGTGTCAGGCAATCACATCAACTGGGATTAAGAAAGGTGAATTGCTTTTGGCTGATGTAAGCACTCAGCTGAAGAACAAGAACATCACAACTGATGTGAAAGTCGACACTAGTTCGAAAGTGAGTTATTCAGTGTTCTTACAGTTCAATAAGAGCTTGTATCTCTAAGGCCATAATCATATAGTTTCTGCATGCATGCATGCATGCATATTTCATTCTCATGAACACAAATACAGTTGATGTTATTGTCCTGTATTGTTGTGCAAAGTGGTATCGCCCCTTAAAAATTGTGGCAACGAGCTTTCTGTGTTTTTATACTTTTTGATGCAGTCAATTTGGTTTAGGCTTAGATATGATCTCATTGTGATGTTTTGAATTTTTTAATTTTTGTAGCTTTTCACCACTGTCACTGTTGATGAGCCGGCACCTGGGTTGAAGACTATCTTTAGTTTTGTTGTCCCTGATCAAAGGTCTGGAAAGGTAACAGAGACTTCCTTATCCTCTCATTAAAATTTATGTTTCTAATACCATTTTAACATGCTGGTTTAACTAATGATTTGTGGCTATCTTAGCCTTTCCTTTCTCTACACTTATTGGCTTCACGTGGGCATGACTAGGTCTCTATTGTTCTTAACAGGTGGAACTGCAATACCAGCATGAGTATGCTGGAATTAGCACTAGCATTGGATTGACTGCAAATCCTCTTGTTAACTTCTCTGGTGTGGTGGGAAACAATTGTGTCTCTGTTGGAACTGATCTTTCATTTGACACTGCCAGTGGGAACTTCACCAAATTGAATGCTGGATTGAATTTCACCCATTCTGACCTCATTGCTTCCGTGACTGTGTAAGTAGTCCTTTCTCCAGAGTTGGGGCTAAGTTTTTAGGTCTGCATATCTAGTTTTTCTCGTACATGGAATTGATCCCTTAAGAAGCCAATTGCTTTATATGATCCTGATCATTACTTAGGCTGAGTCATTTGTGCTACTTGTGCATGTAATTCATTATTCTTTCTGGTTTTGATGTTGTTATCTTTGTGAATAACTACAGCAATGATAAATGTGACAATCTTACGGCTTCCTACTATCACATTGTTAGCCCATTGACTAACACAGCAGTTGGTGCGGAGCTTACCCATAGCTTTTCAAGCAATGAGAATACCCTCACATTTGGTACGCAGTACGAACTTGACCCATTGACCACAGTGAAGGCTCGGTGGAACAACTTTGGCCGAGCAAGTGCATTGATCCAGCATGAGTTCCGCCCAAAATCTCTCTTAACTATCTCTGGGGAGGTGGACACCAGAGCAATTGAAAAGAGTGCTAAGGTTGGGATGGCCTTGCTACTCAAGCCATAGGCAAAACTATTACCTTTGTGTGAATGAAGGCAGGCCTTGATTTTGATTGGTGGAGACTGGAGAGAAATAATGTAGTTTTTACGGATTTGATGGTCATGGATTGTAAAAAATAATTGCGATTCGCGAACTGAAATCAGCAATTTGTTGAACAAGTTTCATGTTGTCTATTCATCTGTGAAATCAAGTGTTGCTTACGTGCTATTAGTTCACTTGCTTTACTTAATTTCAGTCACTAATATTGCAGGCAGGGTGTTATCGGTCAGTATTTGCTTGATTTTCAGATGAATTGCTGTTTGAGGTAATTCAGTCCAGAGTGTTGGATTTTAGATGAGTTCTTTCAACTGGATTCCAGTGTTTGGTAGTGACTAGTAACCGTGTTGGTTATTTTTCACATACGTCATAAACAGAATCATCCAATCCGAATAGGGTTTAGGGTTTATATTTGTCGATAATGGATCAAATATTACTATCTCGTAAATAAATCAATGCTAAATGATAAACGTATAGAAATTATTCATTGACAGTGTATCAAATATAATACACAAGTGGTAGCAACAGATGAAAAGCCATTAAATCTTTTTATCCACAACCAAAAACTGTCATATCTTTAGGTACAATAACAAAGCTCAACACCCAATTTGTTAACAAGCATGTACTACTCCTACTATATAGTTTTTGTACATATTGAGAAAGTCCAAAGATTTAGAAAGGAAACTTGAACCATAAATCTCAATCATATTAAGGAGGGGTAACGATGCTTAGGCCGAATTCGGATTCCCACTCCCTACTGTTATTAACCAAAATGCTATGCAAGACTTGAGGCTACTCAATGGTTCTGCCTTGGAGAAGGCCATCCCTGATTTGACTAGCAATGTCTCTTACAGCACCTGGTCCATGTGGGATGAAAACAGAGTTGGATTTTGATGATGCACCAATCTCCTTCATTGTGTCGAAGTATTGGGTCACAAGAACCATGTCCATCACATCCTTAGATGTTGTCCCAGGTACATTCACAGAGAAGGCCAGCACACTGTCCCTAAGTCCGTCTACAATAGCCTGGCGCTGCCGAGCTACACCAAGTCCAGCCAGATACTTTGACTCAGCATCTCCTTCAGCTCGCTTGATTTGCAGTATCTTCTCTGCTTCAGCCTTCTCATTGGCAGCAACCCTCAATCTAGCAGCTATTTATGACAAGTAAACATATATCAGGATAGACAATATTAATGGTTAAACAAGCTATACTATCCTAACATAATTTCTTCATCTGATGCACAGGTAGCTCTTCTGAATATTCCAAGGCTAGCAAGTGTACGAACATTGACTAACAAGGTACAGTTTCAATAAATTAAGGGCAAGGAAGCCAACTAAAACAGAAAAATAAATACAAGTATTCATAAAGTTCTGCAAAATATACCTGCATTTATCTCATTCATTGCCCTCTTCACATGCTCATCTGGTTCAATATCCACAATAAGGGTCTGAACTATCTCGAACCCATAATGCGACATGGCCTAAAGATCCACAATAGCAGGTCTGTTTTAGTCTGAACAACTTTGGTTACTCCTAAAGCAACATAGTGGACAGAGCAATACCTTTTCAAGTTCTTCTTCCACAGCTTTGGCAATATCATTCTTCTGTTCAAATACTGAATCCAGATCCAACTTTGGAACACTAGCCCTAATAACTAAATAAAAAATATATTCCATTAGTTCATCCTCAGAACTATGATCTAAAAACATAATGACTTGAATTTTGGCCAGGTAAAGTATGAGTAGACTTGATTAATATAAACACAGATTGCATAGGGTTCAAAGCACAGAATAATTCTTCAAAACATTCAAAATCTTTGAGAGCAAAAAGCTGAGAAAACTTTAGAGAGAGAATTCAAATGATTCACATCCTCTATAAGGCGAGAAATGGAATGAGGTTCAGATGATTCCTGAGACAGTGCCAAGGGAAAAATCATATGAAAGGTCCCAAACAATGAGGAAATCCTTTTTGAGGCGTAAGTAGCAATAATTTTTCAAATTTAAAATAAGCACAGATCAGATATTAGACATAGAGTTGATCAAAAGATATTAGAAATAGAAGAAGATGGAGCAGAGCAGCCGTGATTCACTTTTCTACACAAAGTAAGATAAAGTTAGAACATAGATACCATCAAAGACATATGATTGGATCTGAGCTCTGGTATTGCTGAGCTTATAGAAAGCATCTTGAGCCTTGTCTGCTAAGGCTCGGTACTGAATTGAAGCAACCACATTCACAAACACATTATCCTGAAGACATTATAAAATATCAGAGTCGGTAGGAGTAATAGATGGAGGTCCACACTCTAGACAGATCAGCGAATGCTTTTCACTTAAAAAGAGCACATAACCAACCATGCATCAACTCCATCCAACACTGTTTCTCACAGCTTTTTACAATAAAATCTCTCAATCAATTTGTAATAACTGTTTCTCTTTCAACCCCTCAGAAAATAAATAAAAGTACAAATTAGATGGAAAAAGAACCTAACGCTCAGAAATTTTGAGAAAAATAATTAAGTGCTCTGACTGCCTTATCAAACTCATTATTACCTTTCTCTTTATATTTTCCAAACAATAAAATTTAAACTTCCATTATCAATAACTCGTTCCTTTTATCTTATGAGAAGCATTTTATCCAATCAAACCATATTATGAATTCTAAAACAATAACAGCTATTTTGGATTGAAAATTCAAAACAATGTACCAGTCATGTGGATATCAATTATGCAACAAACCTTGGTTTTTGTTTCGCATCGAACATCCAGTTGCTGCACACGCAAGGAGAGAAAACCAGCTGCCTGTTTTCCGAAACACCAAGGCAAACAATGACAACCAGGCTCAAGCACTTCATCAAACTTCCCAAAGGTTTCTGTAATAGCTACAGTTGACTGCTCCACTTGAATACACCCAAGAACTTGCCCCATTTTTCTGATACAAATCAATTATTCCAACATCAATAAGCATACACAGCCTCCAATCAAAAGATTAAATTCACGTAAAAAGAAAAACACACACACAACAAATCAATCTTTCTTTCACACACATTTTGCGTCCGATTTGTAGAAAACCAAACAAACTGTTCCGACAATTCCTTTAAATACTCAACTAAGACACAAGAAACTCATACTAATATATCACATCTAACGTAATAAACAAATAAATAACACCCATGTCAAGAATCAAGACAGTTGTTACCGGTTATACTCGAGGTTTTTAGATACCAACAAGCATGAATACATCCACAAACATAAAATCGAAAAGATAAGAACAAAAGAAAGAAACTTTCGTTAAATCTTTCAACCTTGATCGTGACGGGTTCTCTAATATATACTCAACTACAAAGCAAATACGATTCAAGCCTTCTTATTACATAACAATTAAGGGTGCAGATAAACGACCCACCAAATAAAACCACCTTTTCAAAAGATGGAAATAGTCAGCAAACGTTGTGTTTAATAGAACTAAGAGAACTTTATTTGTTTATACAGCTCAGGACAGAGAAGTGAGAGCTACCACCATTAAAAAAAGAAAAAAGAAATAAAAAAAAAAGAAAAAAGAGAGACACCTTTGTCATTAAAATACTGTATTATCGTATCCACGTAAGACAAAAACAAATCTTCATTGAAATAAGAAAATCAAGGTTCGTTTACAGTTGACTCAAATATCAATGGCGCAAAACGTGAAAACCGAGTCAACTCATAAAGAAACTCGAAGCTTTCCAAGAAACTTTCAGGTCAAAATAATGAGAAAATCAAGTGTTTTCATGATTTCAAAGAACCAAAGACAAAAACAACAGTCAGTGAGCAAAACTACAGAGGGAAATCAAAAACGAAAAAAGAAAGCAAAAAAAATGGAAAACCCAATCTATCATTACGAGAATTGCATTACTCCAAGAAGAAAAAATAGGAAGATCCTGGCTTACCTTAACAAGAAGGAATTCAAGATTCCGAGAAAGAGGCAAATAAATCGTGAAAACACAGTTTGCTCTTCGCTCGCGAGTCGCGCAATCTGATACTCCTTGATGATAATTTAATAGTTCGAATTAGAACTAAAGCAATTTCGGGGAAAGACGACGACGTATGAGAAAGTGCGACGAATTGGGATAGGGACGGAATGGGAAGAGACAAGTCTTTCTATTCCCTAGTCGTTTTGTCTGTTTCAGCGCGTAGAAGATATTTTGCGCCGTCGCTTTACAAACCACGCGGGAAATAAAGTCGTCACTATATCCCTTAAACGAGGATCTAATTTCTCAATTATTTTATATAAAAAAATTTATTTTGGTAACTGCCGTGAATTCATCATAATTGGTGTAGAATAAATAAGATTTTTTTTTAAATATACATCCATTGTTTCGTAAATAAAAAGTACACGTTTTCATTAAATTTGACAATTATTATTTTTTATTAAACGTTTAAAAGTTATTTGTGAATATAAATTAAAAAGTAAGAATTTTTTATTATGATATAGAAATAAAAAGCTTTTTTATATAAATTTAATCCGATTTTGATCTAAATCAAAGCATGCTGATCCGATGATCACGTCTAAATGAATAATGGAGTGGTTCACACCAAATTTGTTTTGGGTTCATAACTTGACATTGCCATACTGTTATGGACGTCGTTCTCCTAAAGAGAGGGCCCATCCAATATGGACCATTTGGGTTAACATCTAACAGGTCCAATATCTTCGAAGTTTGTTGAATGCAATTAATTCAAGATTAACCCTAAATTTTACAATATTTAAAGAAATATTACAAGATTATTAAAAAAAATGAAATCGATATATGATTGTCATATGATATGAATCGATCCAATATCTTCAAGGATCACCGAAACAATTAATTTAAAATCAATTTTAAATTCAGTAACAAAACATAATATAATTACCCTATGATTGTTTTTTTAAAATGAAATTTATATTATGTAATTATAAATAAAATTTTATTTTTTAAAAAAATTAAACAATAATTTAATATCGATATAATTTTTATCTTTACATGTTTATGTTCAGCATTAAACTTAGTGTCGAGAGTATATATTTATATTTACATATTTATGATTAAGACAACAATGCCTGCTCTTAACCTAGTGTCGAGAGTACCCGATTGCCCCTACAAAATAAAGGTCAAATGGTTACCAAGCAGTTGCCAAGACATGTCCACGTTCAATCTCTATCCAGACACTTTTAATAGTGCATGCCGGCTTGGAATGGGCTTCTGGCTAGAATCGGACGCAATTCCAACTAGCCACTCTCATCACCACGCAATATCCTGCGTGATCACGTACTTTACCACAGTAATTACGTGCAACATTACCACTGTAACTCTTTTTTCTTTTTATTTTTAAAAATATTGCTTAGCTATAATGACGTCATAAATTGGTAAAAAAGGTAAGTGGTGAGACTATAAATTAATAATTATAACCAAAAAGGATTTCTAGGAATTTCAGAAAAAGGAAAGAACCGAAAAGTACTCTCTGATCGGTACCCCGTCAGTAAAGTTGATACTTTTACAGTCGACGAATCTCATGAGACTAGTATCAACGATGTTTTCCTCGTGTCGTTGTTCGTCGGCGATTACTAAAACCGCCTCTCCGGTACCGTCTCTGGCCGCCTTCTCCTTTCCACCGCTACGCCGTGCTTTCATTTCCTTCAGCCACCTTTCATTTCCCCGGAACTCAGTTTCGTCCGGGAATCTAAAGTTTTGCACCGTTTCCGCCTCTAAATCAGATGTTCAATCCCACTCTTTTCGTCACGAGGTGATCCTCCTCTTGTTCTTAGTGAAAAAGAATGATAATCTTTCGTGAAATAATGTTTCATTGTGGAACTGTTTCAGCTTACAGTTCTTGTTTTTCTTGCTCTTCTTTTCTCGTATACGTGCCTGCTAGAGTCTGCTAGATGACTGAACACGTAAAGTATTAACAAAAACTTCACCGATTTTACGTATTTTAAATTAATAATTTTAAGCTCTGTTTTCATATGATATATAGTTCATCTTTTTTTTTTTTAATAAAATGCTCAAATTTAAGATTTTTATCTAAATTTTATCGCTTTCTCAGTGTTTGAGTTAAGCTTAAGTGATAGATTATATGATTAATTTAATATCTAAATTATTTAAATTCTACATTATAAAGTAATTAGTGAATAATAAGTGATCAATTATACTAGTAAAAGAACACAAACTTATGGAGATTTTTGTGTGATTTTATTTGATAAAATTTAAGTAATGTATAGATATATTCAATATTTTTGTGTGAAAATGGTTTTTTTTTAACTTATATTGTAAGAAGTGCATGGTAATTTTGAAATTTAAAGCCGAAAAGATAAATCTTTTTTGATCAATATAACTAGAAAAAAATTGGTATTATGCATTGTATGTGTGACTAAAGCAGTGAAAATTATTACAAAAATAAGGGAGTTTTTTTCCTTTATACTTTCTAGAGAGATCCAGCAGGGTAATTTAATAAGCAGGTGTTGGTTCTTCACGTTTTAGTTTACTATATTGGCGTCCAGCACGATAGATTCTGGCTTATAAGTAGGAGAAAACAGAGCTAAGATAAAACTGAACTTCTTAAAACCAAAGATTTGTTAAGACTCATCCCTCCCTAGGAAAAAAAGAAGGGGAAAAAGATGTTGCAGAGTTCTTTAACTTGGTCCTGGAAGCTGGCAAAGCCAATCTCTGGCCTTCTCAATGTGAATATCTTCAAGTTTTTTACTTTACTTTTGTCCAATATTTGTATCTCAACCATTTACTTCTTATATGTTATCTTTGTTGCAGGGAGGTGAATCATTTTTCAGAGATGTCTTGACAAGTATGGAAACAGTCTATTTAAATAGAAACCCCACTGCAAAAGCCATCTTGGAACTTGTCCACTCTGTTGATGACGAACAAATCTGCTATGATCATCTGGCTTTCAGGACTTTTGGGGTAAGCTGCCTTTGCTTTCAAATTGTTTGAGAATCAATTGTTCTTAATTAATTATATTGAGCTTTGAATTCTATCTCATTTGGTAATTTAGGTAAATGGTTATGGGATTAACTCCATTGCAAGCTTTTTTCTGGACTACGGGTATACACAACAGGAGGAACTAAGATTTCCTGCTAAAAAATTGAAAGCCTTGTGGTTTTCTCCTCCCCGTAGTTCCTCACAAGATGGTGGCAGTGGTATTAATGGGCCCTTGCCAAGAGTATTCATTTCAGAGCTTCTCGTGGATCAAATGAGCCCCAAAACTCAGGTACGTCTGTACTGGTGCAGTTTAAGTCAACGTTATTTTTTGGCCGTGGTTGGTGAACCACGTGGTCTTGCAACGTGGAAACCCACATCGGACTAGTGCAGGTTTTAATACTATTTATAACGACTCAAGTTTAAGCACCGGCTCAATAACATTTCGGACCTAAACCATGTGATCTTCAAAAATTGAAGCTCAAATTACTAGTAATAATGAATTTGGATTATTATATATGTCTTAACAATCATATTTGCATCAGATGTGAATGTGGGGTATCACAGTTGGTTCCTAAATTTTATTTATCTTAAGTGAAACTAGTTAAAAAATGTGAATTGCGTCTATCAGGCCTCCAAATGTTTGTAAGACCAGTAGAATTCATGAATTTTCTTGCCTAGAGTTGGATTAAACTGATAATTGTTTTAGCAGATTTTTTTTTTTTTTATATTCTACGATTTCATCTCCACTGTTTTACAGATGATGTTCGAGGTCAATAATTAATGTGGGAAAGCCCTAATATAAAAAACTATGCCTTTCTTTTTCTCTAACATAGAAAGATCCCTCAGTTATTTGTACAGAAATCTAGCCAAAGATGCTATAATGGGGAGACCATAATTTGCATCTGGCATTGTC
Organism: Theobroma cacao; assembly: GCF_000208745.1. Lineage (NCBI taxonomy): Eukaryota > Viridiplantae > Streptophyta > Magnoliopsida > Malvales > Malvaceae > Theobroma > Theobroma cacao. The sequence continues at coordinate 40,605,507 of NC_030851.1, forward strand.
CTTGCATCTTGTTTCTGTTTCTCATCTGCTCATTTTAGTGACAATGATATTTCAGGAAATAATCAGAAAATACACTGAAAAATCTGGTAGTGGGAATAAATATGCAGCTCTTGCAAGTTCTCTGGGATCTTTAACATGGGAGAAGCCCTTGTATTCTGAATTTCAACAACTGGCAGGGTATTTACTTGATTGTCTTTCTTTATTTGAGCAAACATATTTTCTCTAGGAAGATAGAACATTTAACAATATAAAATGAGCGGACTTTACCTTTTGGCATCTTAGTGCTATACGAACTAAGGTGATTGAGTTTGATTATGGACAAGCCTTCCTTTACAAATGCTTATTTACATTTGTCTAATGCTCAGGGAAAGTGAATATGCTGCTTGGACCCTTGTCAATGGCTATGCACTCAATCATGTCACTATCTCCACTCATCGGCTGAAATCTAACTTGAGGAATATCAAACGCCTCAACCAGTTCATCGAACAGAATGGGTTCAAGTTGAATTCTGAAGGAGGAGTTTCAAAAGGTTTGCAACTTTTTGAAACACTTCATGCTGTTTTATATTAGTCATACATGGAAATTGCTGATAGTTATATCAAGCAGACTCCTCTCTCAATGTCAAATGTCATAGAATGGAATAGGAAGGATATGAGATGAATGGAATACACTAAATACTCATAAAAGCAGGTCTTTCAAAGTATGAAATGATAGCTTTTGGCTGCTCTAATTTTAATTTTAGAGAATGAAAAGTTCCTTTGGCATTCTGGCGCAAAGAAGAGAGTTTAATGGATTAAGCTGTAAAAATGCTATGTATCTTTGTGAGTGTGTGTGTTTTCTGTAATCATGCTTGAGTTAAGGGTCTTCATAACCTGGGAAATACTTGGTGCCAACCAGATAATAAGAAAAAATTAAAGCTTTTTGAGGAGCTCTCAAGCTTTTTATAGTTACTCTGGATTTCTCCAGCCATTAAGAGGCTAAGATTAGATGCTTCTCTGTATTTCTTTCCTAACTTTAAAACTCAACAATAAAATATGCATATGGTGTTGTGCATAAATGTCTAGTGAATAGCTCCAACTTTAGGGGTTAAATGTATTCTTTTCTGAATGCTTCCTTGTAATCATCAATGAATAAGAAATCTTGAATGAACATGCACTTGGCGCAGCTGGGATTATTATTCCGTTATACAAGTAAACTATTGAACCTTTCTGCAAGATTAGAAATTGTTCAGAACATTTCATATTGCAATAGCTATTTAGCTTATTTAGGGGTTGTTGTCTTTTTCCTTCCTCCTTCAACCCCATTTGCGTTTCTAGCAACAGCTTTCATGTGTATACTCATTTTTCTGTCTGTTAGATATGCTGCTTATGACCATGTTGAATATTGTCAATAATCAATTATTGCTCATGTTATTGGTTGGAAAATGAAGTTGACAATTTAATGGCTTTATTTCCTCCATTTCAGTGAGTCCTGATGGTCTTCTGCTGCAAAGTTCAACAGTGGCAGATTCAATCCCTTTCTGTTTTTCTGACGGTGTCAATGAGTCTGTCCCCTGTTCATACATCGAGTTCGCAGAACGCCTTGTGCTGCCTCAATATAAAAACTTGCCTGAGAATGAGGTATTAACAATATTTTGGTTGTTGATAAGAGAGATTAATTTCAATAAGATACTTAAGTGAATGTACAAAAAATCTACTATTTACACGGATCCATTGTGGATATTAGCTCACAGTGTTAGCTTTGAATGGTTTTAATGTCATTGCTTCTCTGTAGACACAATCTTCTGATTATCGATTAATCTGCCAAAAATACGTACTACTATAAACGCTTCACAGGTACTGACTACTTGTATTATGAACTTAATTGCACAGGTTCAAGAGTTCCACAGGCGAGATGGATTTGAGGTTGGAAATGCTGACAAGATCTTTGAGAGCACATCGAAAGAGCAGCTTACAAGAAGAGCTTGATGGGGTGCATACCAACATCTTTATCAGGATCATGGCTGGAACTCTGGGTAAATCTAGCCAGAGGTCCCATAATAAGTTAGTCTTCTTATCATAGATCTAAGTGTAAATCAACTAGTGTCGTAGTTGTCCAAAGTGCTAAAAATAATTGCCTGTAGTATAATGAAAGGAGTTAAAGAGTCCATTTGAGTTTGAACCGTGGCTATATCACAAACCATGATTCTACATTTAATCACTAATCATATGTTTTAGACTTGTTCTAAATTCCTTCAAGGAATTCTTCAAAATGATTGATGGACTAGTTGCCAATGATCTAACAACTCATTGCCAAACAGTGTTTGATCGGGATAAAAGGCTACTCACCAAGAGAGACAATGTTCGCTACAGGCAACTCTTACAGCCAAGCGGATGCTACCAAGAAACAAGTACTTTGTGTACATCAAGGAAGAAAAAACAGAAAGGAGAGAGAGCAAATCTTTAATATTTCCAAATAGATTAAAGCAACAGATGGTTAACATGGCATTGTGCTCTACAAGCTTTCACCTGCCATGACTATCCTGCTGGGGAGGCTATCATCCTAAACACAACATTAGGCAAGCATGTTTTCACTGTTGCTTTTTCCATTGTCTGGGAACAAATGCTTTGACAGAATACATCTATACCGAGAAAAAAGAAAGGGAAAAGGAAGTAAAATGATGAGAAGAGGTCGAGGAAAAAAAGGATAATTAACTACCCAACATTATGGTTTACCATTGGGTTTCGGTGACCGATAGGGATACTGATGGTGATAGGGAGAAGCATGGGAACCGTTTGGAATGGAAAGGCTCCTCTGCCCATTCCTTGAAAGCAATCCGGCTTGAGTTCGGATACCATTTCTAGCATTCGGACTGGACCCTATGCGTTCTGCTTGCATTGTCTGGAAATAATACGATGAGCTTGCCATGTCCTTGAGATTCGGTAGAGGCTTCAAGGCTTCCACCACTTCGCTCATTAAAGGTCTGGCTTTTGGATCGCGGCTAAGACAGTGAGCAGCCAGCTGTGCAGCTTTCTGAGCACCTTTAATTGAGAAGTGACCTTCAAGCCTAGGATCTATCAACCTATAGAACCTTCTTCTCTCACCTAGATGAGGCCGAGCCCATTCCACAAGATTGTGTTCTCCGTTAGGTCGGTTTTTGTCCATGGATCTTCTACCAGTCAACATTTCAAGTAGAACCACACCAAAACTGTAGACATCACTTCTTGATGTAAGATGTCCTGATACAGAATTATGTTCATCTGATTAGACTCAATAAGGAGGAAATAGAAAAACAAGGCATTGCTTTTCATAGGGATAAGCACGAATGTTATTGAAAACAAGGAAATACATACAGAAAATTGCAGGCAATCGAAATTAAAAGCTAACTTGCACATCTTTTTACTTTCAAGGATAAGGTTGAGGGAATTAAAAATGGGGAAGGGGGATGTAAGTTGGCAAACTTTTAGAAGCATCTCCTTTTAAGTAAAGCTTACCAGTCATTACGTATTCTGGGGCTGCATATCCGTATGTTCCCATCACACGGGTTGATACGTGGGTTTTGTCTCCCTCAGGACCATCTTTGGCAAGTCCAAAATCAGAAAGCTTTGCATTATAGTCCTGCAATGGCAAATTACCATAATGAGTAATCCATACCAAAGAAAAAATTCTTTTTTTTTTGTTTAAACAGAATTTTTATTGAGGTTAAAGCTTTCGCCACATACTGCATCTAGTAGGATGTTAGAGGTTTTGAAATCCCGATATATTACTGGCCTTTCTGCCTCTTCATGAAGAAAGGCAAGACCCTTTGCAGCACCTAGTGCAATTTTCATCCGTATGGACCACGGAAGAGGCAAGGATCCTGCATAAATCATAATTTGCAATAAACAACAGAGAGTTACAATGTTATCTAAGAACATAAAACTCCCAACTAGAGAATATAGCTATAATAAATATGTAAGCTATCATGGTTAAGCAGTAATACAACAGACTATCTAAGAGGTCAGCATCTTCTGAAGTAGATTGGGGATCCATTATTTCTGAAACTTCAATCTAAAAAGCAGCCATATGTGAAAGAGATGAAATTTGTTCACTCAATTTTCACAAGAAAATATATATAGCAAGTGATTGAAATCCACCTATTTATAGGTTGTGAATGAACATTCATGATGTCCTAAAAAAATGAACATTTTAAAGTAAAATATCATTGATCAAAAAATTTGTCTTAAAGATGAAAAAACAACTACGTACTTCTGAAAAGGTGGTTTTCCAAGCTTCCGCGAGGCATAAACTCATACACTAGCAATCTCTGATCATCTTCAATGCAATAACCAATAAGTTTAACCAAGTTAGGATGGACAAGATCACCAAGAAAATTAACTTCGGCCTGCCACATTGATGATCCAAGAATCAACAAAAGACTAAATGGTTCTAATGAAAACAGGAAGAAAATGAGGCACTGGTATGACATAATCTGTACAGTGAAAATGCTGAGGAAAGGTGCAAACCAGCCATTCTTTATGACCCTGGAGGCCATCATGGTTGAGTGTTTTAACAGCAACAGTAAGCCCAGTGCCTGGTTTTACAGGAGCTGTTCCATTTTCCTCGATCCACCCTTTGAAAACACAACCAAAACCACCTTCACCAAGGAGACTCTCAGGTCTGAAGTTTCTAGTTGCCAACTTTAGATCATTAAATGCGAACTTCCGTAACCGGGATGCAACTTTAAGCTCTTCTTCAAGTTTGGAAGTAGATGCATTACTTTCTGCATTGCTAGTGGTTGTAGACGAGACAACTGGAGCTGTTGGTTGATCTCTACTGGTATCATTCGCAGATTTGCTATCTGTTCATCAATGCACAGATTAACATGTTAGAAGATAAAATTATATGGGTCTCTACAAGGAAAAACACATATTTGTGGAATTTGAGTTGCCACACCTTCTACCATTTTCCATATGAGTTCCAGCATGATTAGAATGCTGATACAGTGATAATATAGTCCATTTTTGAGTATATATATCTGGTAAAACTTCTTTGAGTTTCTCAAATTCATTTAAAATGGAGCAGTAAATACAAACAGCTAAAGAGGATGGTTTCAACCATTACTAAGAACAAATCACAATGGACTGTAAAACTTTTGAGAGAGAAATAGAGACAGGAGACCGTAAAAGTTAAACTATATTCATACAAAAATGATTTAGTGCTGAAACACCCAAACTGAGGCACACCAGCACTGACAAACCTAAATTCTGCTACCACCATTCAAATACAACTACTTTGACAAATTGCTGCTAAGTTTGGCAGACAAACCTTCTTTCAAACTACCAGCAATAAAAGAATATTCCATTGACACTGCTTCAAACATGCCATTATATCATCCCACAAGTTTTTAGCAGCCTATTGTCACTACCGTAGCCCGTAACTGCTCCCAAATAAAAACGATCTACTATTCTTTTTAGGCCAGAGAACAAACCTCTTTCTCATTTAAGAAATTCTGGATTTCTACTAACCTTGCTTAAATGGAAATTATTAAAATGCATACTTGCAAATCTTAATACTTTTGTTTCCTAAATTAGTCATCCAGTTATTAATTAATTCTCTAAAAGATTGGTCACAGACTGCAGTTTCCTTCACTTCTTATTCTCACTGTGTTTGTTTCTTCACTTAAACACTGACTTGCTGCTGTCATCCACGAGAGTTCAGCATTAATATCTAACTCAGACCACCTAAATTCACATTCTATAATTAGTCTGTGAACAAAAGATTTATATCAAATTCTCCAACTAGCAACTGATTTCCTTCCCTAGCCTCTAAAACAATAACAAACACCATGTAGAAAGAAATTGATTGTGGCAGACAATCAGCTCTAGTGCTAAGAACGAGAGTTTTCACAGTGTTTCCAAGACCTATCTTTCCACGCAACAAGACTGAAGATTGTAAAATTTACAAGAAATGAACACATTACAAGTTAAAAAGATTCTGCCACGAAAGCAAAACAGAATGCAAGAGAAAATGAAACTGACAACAAGTTGAGCAACTAAATTATTGGTTGACACAAGGCATCATGGAAAGTAAATAAATCTTCAGTCCTTTGTCATCCATTCTTCTGTCTTCACATTAACAAACTCATTCCAAATTTCAAGATCATCCATGAGAACAAGACAGGAACTTCCAAATTTCATAATATATTTAAGTCGCTCAAGGTTTTGGTTAAACTCTCATTGGATGCAAAATTTCAAAAAAATAAAATCCCCACTTTCAAAAGAGATATAGCTAGTTAAATTCTACTAATTGGCCCCAATCATATCAGTGAAAACACACTGCTTGAATAATATCTCACTAAGCTTGATGCAGCATCTTAAAGGCTGCACCAAGCCAAAAGAAAAAAGCTAGCATTTGGCTTGGCTTCCCCGTTGTCATCTCCAAGCTACTTACAAACTACCAAAAGCACATTCACATCAATAAATGATCATGACAATAAACATATCATTTCCATCCAGCAAAACATGCCAAAGAGATCATGATTCAAACTAATTCCAGGTAACCAAAAACAAAGAAACAAGTTCTACAATTTAATAGCAAAGCACAAAAAGAAAAGTAACATTTAGCAAGAAAAAAATGAAAAAATTACCATAATGAGTACTGGTCCCACTAACAGAACTATCAACTTTGGATCTTGCAGAAATGCAGCTTCCAATAAGCCTCAACTTAACCCAACACCCTGTTTCTTCTATCACAGCTTCATCATCAAGATCTTCTTTTTCACTGTTTTTCTTCTTCTTCCTTCCCTTTGATTTGCACATATCCCAAGACTTCGCCTTTCCTTCCTCCAAACCTAATCCCATCTTCTCTCTTCTTCCAGCCCTAACAATTTCTCATACCATCAAAACCCCACAAAAACTAAAAGTACCCAAATTTAGTAATGTTCTAACCCAAAACCCCACTTTTTCAAAAAAAGGTAGAGAAAGCTAAAAACAAGAGAAACCCAGTTGAGGAAAGAGCCAGATCAAATTAACCAGACCCAAAAAAAAAAAACCCAAATTTAAAACAAAAAAAAAAACAAAGTAGGATGTTGATGGAGCTTGGAAAATGCTTAAGAACAAAACAAAGTTTGTTTCTTTTCTTCTTTTCTATTTTGGGTTCTTTATTATTAGAAGATGGAATTAATAAATCTCAGCTGAAAGCACGAAAATGTACTCACAAGCTGAAATGCTGAGCTGAATAGTTTAAAAGTTTTTAAAGCAAAACAAATAAAAAGATTAAAAAAAGGAAAAATATTCACTTCTCTTCTTCACTTACTATTATTGATTCTCTTATTTTATTTTTTCTTTTTTAATTCTAAATCGAATCAAAGACTAGAGAAAAAGCAACATGGGGCTGCCCGGAGAAAAAGGGGGCAGGAGGTGCCCGGTGAGAGACAGATTTTACCCCTTACTGGCTTTGGAGGGATTGCACGTTGAGAAAGACGAGAGGAGGGTAGTTCGGGCAGCCGGGAAGGGGTGAAAAAACGTGGGCAGTGTGGGCATAGACAAAAAAATATAAAATAAGAAGTGGGACCTACTTGGATGGTGACGTGTCCGACTTCGGTGGGCGGACGCCAACGCGCGCGTCGACATTGAAAAATTCATGCCTCCCTTTTCCATTTTGTTTTTAATAAGTATTTTCACTTATTTTACACATTTAAAAGATTTATAAATAATACTTGTGTTTAAGTGATAATATATAAATATTTTTTAATACAAATACTTTTACATATTTTTAAGTATAAATCCTTTGCAATCACGGTGACTCGAACCAGGGGGCCTGCTACAATTGAATACTGAGAAGCAGCAACTAGAATTCACAGCTAAAAACATGCACATTGGCAGTAAAAACAGTTACAGAGAGCATTTGTTCACACTATCCCTTTGCAATGCCTGTAAAACTGCTCAGCTTCCCCTCTGATAGTTTCAGCAATGAACTTCCAGGATTTCCTGAAACTGTATTAGCTTTCTGACCCAAGAAATGTCTGCAGTTCCTATCCCTCCAAGTGAAGTAGATAACAGCATTCTTGATGTCAATCTCCAGTTTGCTTCTGTAAACCAGACATGTGCAAAATATCCTGACAAAGAGTCCTTTCCGCTACTGCAAAGCAATCACAGCTTCTGCTAGTAACATGAAATGCCCCAGTTGTGCAGTCTATTAGTAGTTGGTAGTCTGTTTAAAAACAGTCATCCAAGCAATGAGGGAGTGCCTTTGGGAATTTGAGAAGGGAACCAAACAAGTTTTTGCCAGTCAGACCTTCATTTGTTTCCCCCCTAATAGCACTGGCAAACAGTCCTGACATGAAATTTAGAATGCCCCTGACAGATAACTGTCCTAGCCAAAGTTCGCTCCTGCCTTCCAAGATATAGGCTGAAGTCCAAGCCACCCATAAAGAACCAGACTTGATAAGAATTAGCCAAGTATTCTTCAGAATACATGGTTTGCTCCACTCCTTTAAGTTTTTCAGCCCCAAGACCTTTAGATTTGGGATGACAGATGAAATCCCAACTGATACGAGCACCTTAACAGGACTGTAATTAACTTTCCAGAAGAAAGAATGGCATAGTTGAGTAACTTTCTTGATGAACCTCCTAGGAACAAGAGGCACACCCAAATATCTCACTGGCAGCTGACTGATTAGGAAACCAGATTGAAGACTGAATATCTGTAACAGCATGCTGAGGAATTCCTGAAGGGAGTATCTCACTTTCTGAGCTGTTTATTAAAGACCAGAGACTGATAAAAGTCCTGCCGTGCTGGACACCCACGTTATGGCATTTTTGGGATGATATTTTGATCACACCTTGTGATTTTCAAAAAAAAAATATTTGATCACACCTTGTGCAGTTTCTTCATTAAGAAGCTTAGACAGAACATCCATAGCAATGACAAATAAGTAAGAAGGAAGTGGATCTCTTTGTGTTACCCCGCAAAAATCCAACCAAACCCCCATTGATGGACAATGAGAACATAGGAGTTTCAATCCAAAGAGTCAAAAGGCTTCCTGAAATCAATTTTCAGAGCACATCTAGGTTTGACAAAATTCTTCCTAGTGTACCCCTTGACCAATTCATGGGCAAGCAAATACATTCCTCAAACCAAGTTTCTCCCTTCAACAAAAGCACTTTGGCTAGGAGTGATGATATGGGGGCAAGCAAGCTTTAAGGAAAATTTCAACACCAATGGTCATTTTTCTTAGTCCATCCCATAATAAAAATTGTAGTCACATTCCTACAAGTTTTAACACATTGAAATTGCCATTCACTTTCTAATTTTGGTAGTAACTAGTCTTGTGATTTGACATTACAACCAACTTAAAGTTCTAGAGCCACCATCCTCAGTCCCAAAATTTTGCTATAAAAAGATAAAAAAATGAATTTGAAAGATTATGACGTTTACAATCCTTTTATGGACAAAACTAAAGGTATTCAATTGGTTGTCAATTTTACTACCTTTTGTTTCTCAAACCAATAGAAGTAATGGTAGGGCATAAAAAACAAAGAGAAATTAAGAATGAATTGAAATATACCAGAAAATCATCAAAACCCCAACAGCTGTCCTATACTCTTTAGTCCAGACCTGAAAATTAATACTACTTAAAAGGAATTTAAAAGATTTAATAGAGTATAGGCAGCCCAAGCAAACTTGACGAACTCCTTCCGTTCAAGGAATTGCTCTTTTCTTTTGACTTCGAATATCTATATATATACACAACAATTCAGCATTGCAACATCAAGGTTGGCAGGTGAAGCCACCTAACAGCATTTATTTTTGTCAAGATTTTCAACTAGGATTTTCTTATTCTTACGACTTATCTTACCTATCCTCTTACTATATCCTACTTCTTATAGGCTATTTTGTTCGTGAAGGAAAGCTAGTTCCCAAGCGAAGGTAGACCTGTGCTTTCTCATGGCTTTCAAATGCTACCCTGGCCGTGTGCATCTAAAAACAATTCTGTATTATATGTCAAGAATCAAGATTACCGTTCACAGTTCACACTCAGCAGCTCATTGGTATCAGCTACAAGCCTGGATCGAAAATCCATGCTCGACAACCTCAACCTAAGCTTGATGTTAATAATATTCACCTGCCCCAAACCAAATGCTGAAATGCCTACATATTCAAAAGGCAGTGTAAGATGAAAAATGCAAAACTGAACAGTGTAAATACAGAAGTTTGAAGTCTGAATTCTAATGACTGGTAATCAAAATCATATAGATAGAGAACAGAAACAACGCCTGGCTTATCTCTTAAAGTCACAACCAGGGCTAGTCTTCTTGACCTGCAAATTCCAGTCATTTGAGCTATACGTGAACCAGAGATGCTACAATCTCAACAGAAAATTATAAATTCACTATTTTGGAAGGGTAACATGGCTGTCTTTGAATACTAACAAGTTTTTGTGTGGCCTGAATATCTATAAAGCACTCAAGTTCTCGTGATTTCTTTGCAACTGATACACTTTCACGCCTCTAGTTTCATCTACAAAGAACATTTCTTTCCCATCAAAGGGGGTATACAACAAATGTCATTCTCGATTGCAGTTTACAAGAAATCATTCGTGGCTGTAGTTTTCAGACGAATTAGCAAGACAATCCCTTTTCTGCTAAACACAGGAAGATATCTACCTTGGTACCAAAGATTCTGCACAATATGGCACTAGAAGCCCAATACCGAGTAACAAAATGAATGATGCTTTGAAATCCTTGATGGCTAAAGATAACATGATGTAAGAAACACAAGTTGCAATCCATCCTAAATAATCCCTGTGGAGACACTAGAAGTCGCATTTATCTTCAGTGAGTGCTCAGGGATATATGTAAGACCTGTTGCACCATAAACGGATTCTCCATAAGAACTTTAGCTTTGAGGATGGACCTTAAGCATTACATTTGATGATATTTAATACAAAAGTGTAAACATTTTACTGAATGAAGACTTAGAAAGAAATGAATAAAACCTGCAAAACGTGCTAGCAACAATGTAAACATAAATCTACCTTAATGGCTGGTAAAGAGACACTGTTAAATACAATTGATCCAGAAAAGACGCATAAACCACACATTTCTTCTAACATAGTTCAATTATATGGGTAAGGCAAATCATAAGAGGGGAAAACAAATGGATGGATACCTTTCTCCTTAACATCAATCTGTAAAGTGTCAAGAGTGATTATGCCATCGGTCAATGGAAGTAGCTCAAGCTTGATGGTAGCCATAGATTGAGCAGGAACACATCTGAAGCAATCAGTGTGAATTAATACCAATTCTATATTCACAATTTGAAACAATATTAGAAAAGTTGACGCATTACCCTAATGGTACTCTACTCTGCAGCCAGAGATGAGTACATCCCAAACCAGAAGTTGGAATGACATCAGCTATTGGAGTCAACTGCTCATTGAAAGAAGTAAACCTAGCCCCAGCATCACCATTCTGTTTCAGATTCTCTGATGCAGTGGACATTGAGCTCAGCTTGTGCACACTACTTGCTTTCCCTGCAAGCTCAGAAAAACCAACAAATGGGCTCATTGGTGATGTTGGAGAAGAATTCAACGATACCACGGAAGGAGGTGAGGTAAAGGAGGCTGGGGCAAGAACTGTCATGGTTAGATCTTCAGGTGTCAAATTTGAAGCCTGAAGAGTTAAGACCTGACAATCACACCAGTTGAATGAGAATTGTCATAGTTAGATAGATAGATAGAGCGAGCGAGCAAGAAAGAGAGAGAATCAAATTGTATAAAACCTGAACTGGAAGCTGAGTGACTCTTTCATTGGGCCCACAATATTGTCCTGACATTTCAGATGCAACTGAGATCATAAGATCCCTAGAGATACGTGGTCTCCAACTTGTTGGCTGCTTGAAAAACAATCTTGATGCTGCATTCAACACAAAAAAAAAAGGACATGTTATTAGTTAGAACATGTATTTAACACAAAATTTGCCAGATGATACTGTAAACTAGAAGAAGTGTACATACCAGTGTAGTTGCAATGGCATGATACCATAATCGCATACTGGTTAACTGTCGAAGCACTTCCCTTTCTATCAAAAGTCTTGGAAGGGGGTCGTAAACTGGACAACTTAGACTTTTCACCATAAGTTTTGAGGTCCTTCCACATAGAAGTAGCTGGTTTTAAAATAAAAGAGTGCTCTTCACCCCGCCTGCAACAAAAACCATTAATAAGCTCAGGGGAATAGACAACTCTTCCAACTTTCACAGCACCATAAGACAGTAAATATAACTCAATTAAACCTTAATTCCAAACACACTTCAGGATATTAGATAATGGCCATATACATATACACCAAAAGGCAGTCCTTGTGTGTGCTAGTGTTTGTTTCTAATTTACTCATTAATATTCTGCAACCATTTGGGTTTGTTGCTCATTAAAAATGTACTCACAACATTATGCCATACATTCTCAGCAAGCATGGCAAGATACAGCAACAAAAGATGAACATATTTTTCTTTTTCTTGGTGGATACCTGGTCATTATACTAAAATGCTAAAAGTTAAAGGATGATTAGAAGTAAATTAAGGTACCTAGAGTAAAAAACAACCTGAGAGCTAGATTTGGCAAACTATGGTCATCACCAGCTTCAATACATGCAATTGGTAGGGATGTAGGTGGTCCGCCTTTTGAAGCCTCTTCCAGAACAATTGTTATAGCATCTATGTAAACTACAATATCTGGTATATGTGCTGGAGCAACATTCTGCAAAATAGCTTCATGAGTGAATAAAAGAACCTAGTGACTATGTCCATAGAGATTGGAGAGAAAGTATTTATGATTTATCAGAAAACTGAACGTTAAGCTTTACCTTTATCTGAACACAAAGAAGGTCATTCGTGTTGCAGTCAGCAGCATAAGAATGGATCTCAACAGGTTGAATTATTTCAAGTTTCCTCCTCCATCTTCTTCCTGGGATATGGATCCCTTCTAATCCACAACGGACAGAAAATCTTTCCCGCTCTAGTGACACACCACGGAAAGATAAAAGCCCTTCAGTCCCTGTTCTTTGACTCTTCAAAATCTTCTGAGAAGAGTAATGATCCAACTCATCAAGGTCAAATGATGGTTTAGAACTCTGGGCTTTAACAGGTCCAGGAGGAGTTGCGACATTTTGAGGAAGTGATGACATAGAGTAACTTCTAAAATGACCAAAAGAAAAGAGCTGAGAGCCAGAGGAGGCAGAAAAGGCAGACCTCTGAGATGTGCTACCAATTCCAGAACCAGAACCTAAAGGAGGAGGAGATAAAGTACGAGGTGGAGGAAGAGTGTTATCCAGAGGGAGCAACCATTTCAACAGTTCTCCACATGGGTCTTGATTTTCGTAAACTAAGTTTTCCTGATTCTCAGAAGACAGATTTTTGTCCTGATATTTCTCGAACTGAAGAATTTCAATGACAGGATCTCTTAGAAAATCAACACCAACATTCACTTGTAAAAGTACCTGCATCCTTCCAAACAAAGAAGTAGTATGAGAATCAGTAGTCTACATCAAGAAGTCACCTAGCAACTAGCAAAATAAGATTCAAGTCAATATGGTCAATAAAACAAACAATTAGGAAACAAAACAGAAGAATTGCACCCAAGAGCTTCTGCAATCAGTTTGCAGAACCAGAGCAAGATAACAGTTAATTGAAAGCAGTTTGGAATCAGAATAAGCTTCCTGCAGTAAATTTTTAAAAAAGCCTAGGAACAAGAACAAGGCAGTGGCCAGGTTGCAATATGTAGTAAACTGAAAATATCATTCCATCAAATTCAGTTTACATGAGTAGCAATATCTTTTAAGTTGGCTATCAGGAGTCCTCATAAGGAAGCCTACAAATGAAATGGTAGGAATTTCCTTGCTGAATACCCCAGATTTCTACCAAGATACCAAGTGTGGAAAAACATAGTCCTAAACTGAACTAACCATTTTCCATCTTCTCTTCTCTCCAGTAATGTTATCAAATTTTTTTATCCTACCTGCAATTATCTTTATACTTCTCCAAGTTACCTACCTTTTCTCAACTCAGATCTTTAACAACTGATTGGTTCCCTTGACCAAAACTTAATCAATTAGGATTCTTTTGGCAGTTGCAAACAACATAGTCTAATCATTCTTTTCCATCAGAATCATCCGCATGTTCAAATTTCCCAAATTGCACCAGCAAACCAAATGTTATATCATGCAGCAAGGTCTCACTAGCAAAGATCCATGGAAGACGGAGGCAAGGAGCTCTACATGACATCAAGGTACTAACCAATAGTAACCCCATCTCATCATCAAAATGTCCAATTTTTCTTTTCAACAACTTGGCTCCAAAATATCTATGTATTCTCCTCCTTTTTCATTTTATATTTTCTGTTTGCTTCCCTAGAAAATCCAGATGAATGTAGCTTTTTGTAATTAAAGAATTTCCTGTCAGGAAAAGGAGACAGTTTTGGAAAAGGAGGTGCATTCTTTCCAGTCTTTGACAGTGAAGGTTGGGAGAACGGTTTAGCCTCTAATTGGAGGTAAGAGCAGAAAGTGATAGTTCGAGCAAGAGGCAAAGACAGTAGCAGAGAGGGCATTCCTTGCCTGTGCCCCTGCCCCCTGCCATTGTCATCCCTATGCAAGTCAGCGATTTTAAAAACACTGCAATTACTACACCAAATGGATGTTTAGGTTCACCATAACACATCCAGCACAATCCAGACAAAAATATCAAGCAAAAGTTATAATAACATCAATTTTGCATATAAACTAGAAACAATTAACATGCTATCTGTCAGCTAAAAAAATTAAGTGCAAATACTTCTGCAGCATTTATCCAAGTCAAAAAGAAGGAGAAAACAAAGTCATTAACAATGTAGAAGTTCTGTGGTACTAACCACTATGTCTCCATTGGAAAGAGAGCAACACTTAACAGTATCTCTAGCTACTCCACCAGAAACATTAGCATCAAAATTTCCCCTATCAATAACTGCATTTAGACTAGATATGTTCTTGGAAGTGCTTTTGGTTTCATTCGCAATTGACTGTTGACTATCCATCTGAGACGAATCAGAAGCACCTTTTTTTGACCAGAGAGGCTCACCTGACTCTGCAATCCTAACAAAAAAATGAGAGTTCTTAAACCTTTTCAATAGTATTTCAGTCTGTCTTCTGTGATCTTCCATCCTAAGAAATGATTCACTAGCAGAAACATCCTTTGCAGCATCAATCCTCTCTTTCTCCAAGTTTTCACCATTCTGATCGATTACTGTGCCATTGGGACTCACTTCCACTCCTCCAGGCACTGAATTTGTCTCAACCTCCATGTTTCCATTTTGTTTCTCAATGCCCTTTCGCATGCCATTTTTGCTCATCACTGCAGCAACTTTAAATGGGGTAATAATTTCTGTTTCCTGATTACACGCTGATAAGCACGCTAGAATATGAACTTGTTCACCTGGAGAAGAAACCAAGATCAAGTTTCATGTTACAAGCACAATATCTCCTATGTGAAAATGAATCCACTCCATAAAAAATCTGAATGAAGCAGGAGGTTCACAAAAGAAAAAGGTACCGGGAAAAACAAAAGAACGATCCAGGGAACGTAAAGAATGTATGTCTGGTGCCTGATTCCAATCATCAGGGAGATCCTCTACAAAAGCATATCAAGATTAGATATACAATAAAGAAATATCAAATAAACTGTATATAAATTCAGGAAGTAGATCAAGACTAAAGAGCACACACCAAATACCAAACTTCAGGAAGATAAAATTTGTACATAAGATTTCATTCAATCATGTCAGTAAATTTTTATCAAGTTAAAAAATACCTAATATAATTCCACCAACATTGTGAACCTTAAGAAATGTAACAAGCCATCACGACCACAATTCTATGTCATACTAATGACTCCTACAGTTGAAACCGTAGCCTACCAAAAGATTACCTTATTAAACAACCAGATGACCAAAATTAACTTCTTGTACCATCAAAATTGGTAATATTAAACTTTTATGAATCAGCGATTACGGCATTTACCTCTGGACTCAGTCTAGATTCCCGATGCTGTAAAAATCAGCAATCAAAATGTTATACAAAAATCAGGCCAGAGGGCTTCCTACACAACCTCAATTATTTGGTGTTAAAACCAGATTGATTCAATGAATACAATGGGGTCAAACACTCAAAACAAGGACCTATATAAACAAATCATTATATTACAAATTTAATTTTTTTAAAATGAGTGAGGACAGGAGAAAAAGGAAAGAAAATGAGTAAAAGCCAATCATCAAAAGTCAATACCACAACTAAAGACAGTAAAAACTACAAGAATCAAGGATTGCAAAACAAAATGTGTAGATTAGTTAGCTTTAGAGGTTAGCGTGCACGTACTATATGGAATAGTGATCCATCCATCTTCTTCAGAAACATCAGTGTGATTCTCCAGGACAGAAGCATTCTTTTCACTCACAACATCAGTACTCTCTCCTTCAAATCCATTGGTTTCTCCACCATGATTTTCAACTGTGGAGTACTCCGGATATGGATCTTCAGCTATAAGCCCTTCCAAAGTTGTCGCAGATTTAGAAACATAAGGCGACTCCGCCACCTCTTCTGGTACTGGAGGTGGTTCTGGCGTTCCCTGTTGATTGGACCGCAAAGGCAGCAGAAAATTCATTGTTTTACACCACGATCAGCTTCTGCAAAATCAAACACAATACTTTCCAACTCAGAATACCGGAAGTACCAAGTTAAAACAAGAATGCCAGTAAGACACGCCATGTCCCAGGCTTGTTTCTCTTTCAGAATCCGTCATGTTCCTCACTTGGCTCGATTCTCAAACAAAAGTGAATGTTAAACGTACAGAAAGCTGAGTTAACAAAGTCACTCCCAAACATTACCCTTCCTACAATAACCTAAACTACACCATTTTCCTTTAACCAAATTCCTTGCCCTTGCCCTTAATTCTATAAATCACCTCCAATTTTAGCTTTCTAAGTTCAAAAGAAAGTTCAAGTAAAAGAAAAGAAAAATAATAATTCTATATAAATAAAATCACTGAAATAAATCAAAAGCAAGGTGAAAATTAAAAAAAAAAAAGAAAGCAAAGATGAAATTCAAGAACAAAAATGTGATTGAACGATTTGCTTTTGATCATAGAAGGAAGAGAAATGAGATGATGAGAAAAGTGAAACCGTGAGAGGTTTACCTGATCGGAGATCAAAGGCTGTGAAGTTGTTTTCCTTCTGTATATTAATTGTTTGGTGCCTGAAAAATGGGAGATCCAATTTCCTGACGGGACCTTTTAGCTAAGATCGATTTTTTCGATCTGTTATTTTCGACCGTCAGATTTTCTGGTTTCGGGTTCGGGTCGATTACTTTTGCGGCTTAGGCTTTTTGCTTTGCGTTTTGATCAGTTTTCAGTTCGGCCCTTCTTTGATGTGGAATGGGCCTCAGAGGCTAGGCTAAGAGCAGTTTGCTCGAGCCCATTTTCATCTGGCTCAGGAGCTGTTTGCTAGAGCCCATAAAAATTATAAAAAAATAAATATAAAGACATAATATTTTAAAAAATTTTAAACTATTCAAAAAAATTTTAAATAAATCCTTATATATTTATTACATTCAATTAAATCTTTATATTTTATTTTGAGTCAAATAAATTATTATAATTAATTATTGATTTAGTTAAAATGATATTTGATATTTTATGTCGTGATACGTTAATATAAAATATTAACATATCATTATTAATGATAATATAATATACTTATATTAGCATCATGTCATAATTAATGATAATTTGACATATTAATTTATTATAATAGCATAATAATGTAATATTTTTCACATTTCACATTAATGTCGTGTGGATATAAAATAATAATTTTAATTTTAATTAATTATAATTAATCAATCATTAATTATAATGATTTATTTGACTTAAAATAAAAATATAAAATTTTAATTAAATAAAATAAAATAATAAAAAAATATTTAAATTTTTTTAGATAGTTTAGAGACTTTTTGAACATTATGCCAAATATATGTAGTAAAAAGATATCACACAATTATTAAATTAATCTATAACTATAACCCTTTTTTTCTTATTTGTTCGCTTCTTTTACTTCAATTTTTGTTTCCTATTAAATTATTTTGTCTTATACATTGGTATTTATATTCTTCTAAAATACTATTTTAACTATTTTTAATCAATATTTCTTAAATAGGACCCATTAACATGACAAGAAAATAATATAAAATTAAGAAAGTTTGGATTTAAGTTATCGTGTTTCGTATCTTAAAAACGAGTTAAATTCGCTTAATTCACATAAAACACATTTTATCCGTTTAATTAATGATGTTATGGTGTCAATTTGTATAATATAACATATTTAATCAATTTATGACACTTATTTAAACAGGTTAATCGTGTGTTATAATAGTGTATTATTATATAAATTTACATCATTTTTTTTTTGAAATTACACCACTTTTCTTTTAAAGATCAAACTCCCCTCAAGCTAATACACGTGGTAATTTTGGATTGGACCTAAATCGAGAAATTATTCCGTAGGGCCAAGCACTACTACTAGTGATCTAAGCTATACACTACGGGATTTACGAGCTTACGAGCTCGTGACAGGACACGGGACACGTGGAGACGCGGCGACGAGTAGCAACACAAGATGGTCTGAGTCGTAATTATTCAAAAACTCAAAAAATTCAGTGGCTCCAAGCCTCGGTTTTGACGGCAGCCAGTTGAGGACAAAAACCAGGCCAACCAATCCGTTACACTTGTCACGCGACCGTAGCAGAAAAACAAGGTGAAAAAAACACGACGACATTGAAATGACGCCATCTAAAGGATAAGTATCCCAGTAGGATCACGTGCCGTCCATTCTTTCTATTTTATCTTGCCGTTGCTAATAATAATATTTAAGATAAAATTAGTTTGTTTGATTTTTAAAATTAAAAATAAAATATATCTTATCTTATTTACTATATATTTTATTTAAAATTATTTATTATTTTAATAATAAACGAATGAATTTATCAATTAAATCAATCATTTGTCTATATCATTATACCGAACAAATTGATATTTGACTTTGTACATTGAAATTAAGATAAGATAATAAACTATTATTATTCGGGTTCAGATAGATCGTAAATATTTGTCAGTATCATTTGAAACTCAATATCCACCGCAAGGCAAAATTACTTTATTGATTTTCAAATTCAAAACTAGGGAATATTTGTTTTTGTCGAATACATTGAGGAAAATTTTGCTGAATAGTAGAATTAATAATTGAGCAAGGTCTCGGGGGTCCACTCTGTTGTGTACAAAATTGGGTTAGTAGTAGATTGAGGTTGAGAGCGGTTTGCTTGAATTGTTGCGTAAATTGGCTAGGAACCTTCCAACTTTTCTACTTTGTCGTGGCGTGGCCTTCCTCCTAAAAAGCTTCACACATAAGATAGTTAAAGGTAAAATTTTTAAGATAAAATACATTCATTTATTCAATTTTTATTATAATTATATATAAATTTATTAATTTTTAAAATAAATACTTCATTTCAAATATATAAACAATGATATTACCTAAATGTTTCATTCTTTTTCTTTTTTTCAAGTCTATCGACGACTTTTTCTTATATCTGTCAATCATCTTGCTGTTAAATCTAATCATTAAATGCTATATTTGATTGGATCTCTTAAACTCCTTTGGCGAACACCATATGCTCCTTTCGAGATCCCTTGAAAAATGTCGCAAGGAGCGAGTGACTGGTGGAAAGATTTTTTTTTGAAAAAAGATAGATAAATTTTTATATGAAAATTATAATTTATATAATGGTAATTTTTATAATTAATAAATAATACATTTTTTAAAATATTACCGTGTTATCAAACTAATGAAAATATTAAAAGTTGATTAACGTGTTCAGCGAAAATATTTTTTTCAACGAAGTGTTTATTTTGAAAATTATTGACTAATGTGTTCAACGAAAATATTCTTTTACGATAGAGTATTTATTTTAAAAACCAATAACCCACGTGTAATTAAAAAATATTGTTTTGAGAATGAGTGTTTAGTTTGAAAACTAATTGATCCACATGCTATTATGGTTAAAGGTCAAGGAAGTTAGTGTATTTATTCAAATTTTTATTATATGATTATTGTATTTTTTATATAAAAAATACGAATAAAATTTATTTACATGGTTATTTGTCAATTGGTTGACCAATTCAAATTTTTAATGATCACAATAAAAAGAAAGTCTTTAAAGCAATTGTCGAAATAATTCATAATTGTCTACCTCTTTTCATTTATTTTCATCGATATTACTATTGTTATTATTTATATTTTTTATGATAATTTACTCTAATTTATTAAATAATTATTTATAAATTTTGTAACGCATCAATTCAATGTCATTTTTTTTAAATATTGTGTTGTTTAAAACTTACTGTACTTTTCTTTTTTCTCTTTTTCTTTAAATATATATTAGTTTTTTTCCTTATGTTATTATAGCACAAGTGACTCTCACGAAGAAAATTATATTAAAATTATTGGATCGATTCAATTATTTAACCACACATTAATATTTAACATCAATTATAGTTAATAATAACGTGTTAAGAGGTGTTTTTAAAAAGAGATGATCTTGATTAAGGACATGATTAAATTAAATTATTATTTTAACTAATGTAAATTTTAATTACTTTATATATATATACTTTCTCTTATATACCAAACATTATAATATAGTTTTCCAACTATCATGCTACATTGGAAGACTCAGACACCATCTAAGAGTAAGTTACAAAATCAATACTTTATACATGTTAATATATATTTACTATTTTTCTGTTAAATATAAAAGGAAAAAAATCATATTACTAGTTTTAATTTTCATAATTTCATATGTTAGAATTCTTGAACATTCGATCCAATAATAAAAAATATGACGTGTCGATTTATTGAAACAAAATTTTAAAAAAATTATTTATGGGTATGTATATATACAGATTAAAAATAATTAAGAAAATAATACATTATTTATAAATTTCATTTAAAATTTATCAAAAGCCAAAGTAATGGATAGAGTGGTAAAAACAGGAAACCTTGAAAATCCAGTACAATACAAGACCTTGCTCTTTTAACCTCGACTGATGGTCACCAATCTCTTTGCTTCTGTAGAAGTATAAGCTTCACCAATTGGCAACTCCCAATCATCACAAAATACTTTCAAGCCTTTGTTTTCGAATCATCCACTTGACAAACAAATGATGGGCATTGCTTAGTCATCGTTGTTCATTCGCTTCCAAGTTCCACTCCCTAAGATATTTTCCCAATTTCCCACTTCTCACAGCCACATCTCTCTACAGTCTCTCCTCTCCATTTTCACCTCAGTGAGATATAGCTTGTCAGGAATTGGTACTAGTAATTAAGTTAAAGTTAAGACACCCTTCAACCTTCTCGTAGTAATTTGTTAGATTTTCAAGGTGCTCTGTTCTGGGATTCCTCTGTTGTGTGCTTTTTCTTTGATATTTTTCAGTCTGGGAATTCTTGCAAAGCTTTACAAAAGAAAAGAATTGTTACCCACATGGGATTGGTTCCAATTGGAAAACCCAGAATCACAGACCTGGAAAAACAACAACAACAACGAAAATGGATTCAAAGTTGCGTTTAATCCAACAATCTCTCAACACCCGTTACTCCGAATGGATCCGCGAAGCTCTCGATGATTTACCAGACAATTTCACCATCACGGATCCTTCGATTTCAGGCCACCCAATCGTTTTCGCCAGCCGCGGCTTCTTGAAAATGTCGCGTTACTCACGAGAAGAAGTGATTGGGCAAAATGGGAAGATATTTCAGGGGCCGAAAACTAATCCAAGGACGGTGATGGAAATAAGGGAAGCGATTCGAGAAGAGAGGGGTGTTGAGGTCAGTTTGTTGAATTACCGTAAAGATGGTACGCCGTTTTGGATGTTGTTTCATATGAGACCGGTTTTTGGGAAAGAAGACGGAAGGGTGATTCATTTCGTGGCGGTTCAGGTTCCGATTTCGACGAAACAGAGGAGGAACGGAGGGGTGAGTTTGAGTGAGGATGGGTCGGGTTTGAATGAGGTTGTGTTTGGGTCTTGTAGGAAGGAAGTTGATTCCGATTCTTTGCTGGAATTGCGTCGCGTTTTGTCCTTGGATTCGGGTAGTAAAGGTTCGTTTCTTAAGCTATACTTTTTGTGTGTAGCCATTATCGATTGATCAACTGCACATTTAATGTGAAAATGTTATCATAAACAGCATTTTAACCACTCCATCAACAATGTTTATTTGCTTTAGAGCTTGTCATCCAATATCTGCTGTTAATTGATGTTTCACCCTTTGTTTAGACGACAAAAGTTGACACTATATTCTCATCTTCCATTATTGTTTTTGGATTTACTTGACTGAGTTCTCATCTATCAAGTCTATATTACAGTATTAGATATCGAAGAGACATGCAAGGCAAGTGATTTTGAGGAGCGAAGGGCTGCAACGGCATTTAACAATATCTTGTCTGTGCTAACCCACTGTAGTGAGTTGACCGGCAGATTGGTCTGTGGGAAGAGATGCAGTGTACCTGGGGCAGGCTACGTTAGTTCATCACTAAATATATCACTTGGTAGAATCAAACAAAGCTTTGTACTGTGAGTTGTTTGCAAATTCTTAATTTTCCTACTTTATAGTAGATAACCTGCTTTGTCTGGATTTCTGATGTCTTTGCTTTTTGTTACCGGCAACACATTTCCGTGGGCTTGCAGAATTGATCCACATTTACCTGACATGCCTATAGTTTATGCAAGTGATGCGTTCTTAAGATTGACAGGTGCTTCAATATGCTTTTCCAATTTCCAATATTAAGCATCATGGATTTAATCTCATATAATTATTTCACCAGTCGTAATTGAAAGATCCAGAGCAAACAGTTTATAAATTTATTTAAAGATGCAGTTTATATAGCTGCTTATATACTTCTTTGCCTTTATAGGCTATGATAGACATGAAGTGTTGGGGCATAATTTTAGAGTCTTGAATGGTGTTGATACAGATACTTCAACTCTACATCAGGTAGTTCTTTTATCCAATATAACTTTTAAACTATTATGGGTGCATGGTTAACATTTATTGCCTACCGTTTGCCAGATAAAGGAAAGCATTCAAACAGAACAAGCATGCACAGTACGTATCTTAAGTTACAGGTTGATACTTTCTCACTTCCAATGTTTATTGAAGAATGGCATTATGTCCATAAGGTCTAAGTATACATGTCTTGTTACTGTACCAGGAAGGACAAAAGCTCATTTTGGAACTGTCTTCACTTATCTCCTGTTCGTAATGCCTCTGGCAAGGTAATATATTATTGGTTATGCATAAACTTTTGTAAGTTCAGATAAATTTTCTAATCTTAGTTGTTTGTTTTCTGTTGACGAGATGAATATTAGATCTTGTTGTTAGTCAATTTAGCATACCTTCAGCTTGATTCAGTGCAGTCAAGGATAGAGGACTAATATCTGTGCATCAGTGATTTACATACACGGTCTTTGAATTATACAGACTAATAACTGTGCAGCAGTGTAAAGAATAGAGGATTGCCTTTGTCAGTAAATTTGCCATTACTGATGCAGTATGTACAGAATAAGCCTTTGTAGCATAAATCTTTTATTATACATTCTGAAACTTGATAGAAACTAGGTGAAGAATACATTTTAGATATAACATGTACATCTAAGTATTCTTAGTAGCATACAAGAAATGAAATTTGAGAGTCTGGATTTTTAGTACTTGGCACGTTTGCTGTTCCATTCTATCTTTACTTTGGAAATGTCTGACTTTTGGTTTATTATTCTAAACAGAGTAACTGACACTAGAATGTGTGGGTAAAGAGGCTTTAACATTCTGAGGGGCTATAAGTCATTGTTTCAAAACTTGTGTTTTAAATATTGCTTTGCTTTATAAAACAGCTTATTAAGCATGATAGCTGCAGCTTATTCTTGCTCCAAGTTAATTAATTTCGCCCATAGTCTATGATTAAAAAACTGCTTGTACAAAACAGAAGCTTTTCATGCATACTTGAATGATTTCTTGGTGTTCTATGATCATAGAAATGCTATCTATCTATTATTGGTAGACGTTTCTGATATTGCTGAAATATGATGCATCTTTCAACCCCTAATTGAGTGCTAAAAATGGAGTCCAAAAAGAAAAAAAATATCATATTGCAATTGTTGATGCTAAACCTGGTGATGCTGGATGTTGCAAGAGGTGTGGATCTAGGTTAACACTTTTAACATTTGATTATTGTCAATTATCAATCCATAAATTGCTTAAAAGTTGTGGATTATAGTTGTTTTAGTTGTTGCCTTTTGTGATTGATTGCATATTAATCTAAAGCCTGCTTGGAATGGATCGATGCTAAGAATCATGGAATATCTCTTTGCAGCTTTGATTTGCCCTCTCTTACACTGATTATATCTGTTCAGATAGCTTACTTTGTGGGCGTTCAGATAGAGGATGACTGTAAGAACCGGGATGGACATGGGCTGAGTCCTGAGATGAGGCAACTTAGTGCTGTTGGTGCAGTGAAGGTTGCAGTGAGGACTTCATCAATATCTGCTGGCTCCTCCAAGTCATAGATGGCTTCTGTATTCTTTGCGGCTGTCATATATCACTTACCAAACTCTTGAAAATCCAGTCTCACAGTGCTTGTAATCTCATACTAGCTGAGAATACTGTCTGTAATCTCATCTAGTAGCTGAAATGTCAAAATGTAAAATGGGAGAAAATTCTAAATTTAGAAAAAAAAAAAAAAAGAGAAAGGGAATAATCAAAGTGGGATTGTTACAGGGGTTTCCTCGGTATAATAGTTTTGGTGAATAAGTTGTCTTGGCACTAAGCTCAGCTTTGTCATTACAAAGAAAATGCAATGATCCTAATGTAAAATCCTGAAGGATTGGGTGCATGTTTTACTTAATGGATGGAAAATGTCACTCTGTAAATCATGTAGGTTGAAGCTACCAATGGATGATAAAGTTTTCAAGTAATTATTTTAGGATTTGGGATTTCAGATTCTGCATAATTCGGCAGAAAGTAGACAAAAAGGTATGAAGGAGAGGAGATCTTCAATGGGTTAAAACAGCAGTACTGAATCAGCAAAGCTATGGAAAAACAGGGTTCACATTTCATCCTTAACCAGGAATGAAATCGAAATGACAGACAGAAAAAGCATGACGAAGGCCTGAACCTTAACTCTGAAGTAGTCTGATGGAGCAGTGTTAAGCTCAAGATTTTCTTAACCCAGAAGTGTATATATATTAATAAGAAACTGATTTAATCATGTGAAAGACACTACACAAAAGTTCAAGCATCTCGGGTCCCCCCATGCAACGTGCGAGATTTGGACAGCCTGGCTAACCATGTCAGCTTCCCAGGAATCAGCAGCACTGCCGCGAAATTCAACCCCGATTGATCTGACAAAGATTCACGAGCTTAAAAAGTTGGCCCTTCGAAAATGCTAATATCCACTCAAAAAGATCAAATTCATTCGCAATTCAATCTATCTTCTTTTTTCCATTTCCCTTTTCTTCAAAGGAAAAACCAAAAGCGTCGTCTTTCTCTGAAGATAGTAAAGCCCTCACTCCTCAACCATTACAAACAATATCACACTTGTGACTTGTCCACGATGAACCAAACCCACCATCCATGCATCAGAATCTCATATAAATCTTCTCCCAACATGGGCAGCAGCATCATGTCCTTTGATCTTTCCTTTTCTCATTTCATCAAGTTTTCTACTAGGAATTCACATGCCAAAATCTCTTGTTCCAGACTAAAATAATACTAGTAGTAACAAACCAACAAAAATTTAAACATTCTATATACACCAACCAACCTGGTTGAGTCCTATCCTCTATCTTCTTCTAGCTCTAGCTAACCCCATCAAGAACCATCGTCATTACCCAAATGACGTTCAAGAACCAATCTTTTTTCGTTAACTTCTTCTCTTTATTCTTTCTTTTCTCGTTCTTGGAGCTAAGTGAAGCAAACCCATCAGTTTTCGTGACCCCAACTTCATCTTTGTCCGTAGTATCGGGGGGTTACTGGCAGCTCCTGCAACCGAGCGTAGGCATCTCCGCCATGCACGTGCAACTCCTCCCTAACAACAAAGTTATCATCTTTGACCGCACTGACTCCGGCCCTTCCAACCTATCTTTACCCGCCGGCAGCTTCTGTCCTAAGAAAGACTGCACCGCCCACTCTCTCCTCTACGACGTCGTTTCCAACACTTTCCGTCCCCTCCACGTCCTAACTGACACCTGGTGCTCCTCCGGTTCCCTCGACCCCAACGGTACCCTTATCCAAACCGGCGGATACAATGACGGCGATCACGTGATCCGAATTTTCAGCCCGTGTGACACTTATGCCTGCGACTGGTACGAACTCACGGCTACTCATCTTATCGACCGTCGATGGTACGCTACTAACCAAGTTTTGCCCGATGGAAGAATCATAATCCTTGGCGGTAGAAGGGTTTTTACTTACGAGTTTTATCCTAAAAACGACTTCGTCAGTAACAACAAGAGCTTTTACCTTCGTTTCTTGGTGGAAACTAGGGACCCCGAAGAGAACAATCTTTACCCTTTCTTGCATTTACTACCAGATGGAAATCTCTTCATCTTCGCCAACCAAAAATCAATCTTGTTTGATTATAAAAAAGGCATTGTTCTGAGACAGTTCCCTCTTATGCCTGGAGATGATAAGAGAAACTATCCTAGTACTGGCTCTTCGGTTATGCTTCCTTTGAGGTTGTCTTGGACGGGGCCTCCGGTGGTGGAGGTGCTCGTGTGCGGCGGTGCACCTGCGGGGGCGTTCTTGAAAGCGGATAAGATGAAGGTTTTCGTAGAGGCGTCAAGGACTTGTGGCAGGCTGAAAGTGAACGACCCAAATCCCCAATGGCTCATAGAGTTCATGCCCATGCCACGTGTCATTTCTGACATGATACTGTTACCTACCGGTGATGTGATCATCATTAACGGCGCTGCTAATGGCACTGCTGGTTGGGAGAATGCCGTAAACCCGGTTTTGAACCCGGTTCTTTACTCGGTTAACGAGGTTCCACTGCGGAGATTCACGGTTTTGGCGCCCTCGAAGATCCCGAGAATGTACCACTCCGCTGCATTGCTTCTGCCAGATGGCAGGATATTAGTGGGTGGCAGCAATCCGCATACTAGGTACGTATTCACCGGACCGTACCCGACCGATCTGAGTTTGGAGGCTTATAACCCATACTACATGGATCCTAAATTCAACTCGTTAAGGCCCTCGGTTTTATCGCTGGAGCCGGGGAATGCGCTGGTGTACGGGCAGAGGTTCGGGGTTTCGTTTTCGCTGCCGCTTTACAAGCAGGGAGCCGCCTACGTGGCCCTGGTGGCGCCGTCGTTCACGACGCATTCGATCGGGATGAACCAACGCGTGGTCATTTTGAGCACGGCCAGCGTGGTCCAATTGTCCATGTTTAATCACAAGCTAGTGGTGGTTGGGCCCACCAACGCCAGCGTGGCACCTCCGGGTTATTATATGCTGTTCGTGGTACACTCCGGGATTCCTAGTCACGCGGTTTGGGTGAAGGTGATGTGATCTTTGAGCAGCTTTAGGATTGTGATTGATCATGTACAATTACTTAGATATTCTTTTTTTAGGTTTCTTATATGATGATTCTTTTTAGGCAAAATTGAAGTACCACTACATTGATATAGCAAAATCAGGTTAGGTAGTTAGTTTACTTGTTGTCTTTCCAATAATGAAATTGGGTTAGCTTCAAGCTCGACTAACATTTGATCGGTTCAGTTTTAATATTGAATTAATAAAATTCTCATGAAAAATTGAAATACTCGAATTATAATAAAAAATAAAAAATCACTGAAATTGATTTATTTCAATTTGAATAAGGTATTTTAAGGTATATTTTAACAATATTAATAACATATAATAGCTAAAATATATTATTAACTATTGGTTTTTTATTACTTTAATCATAAATTTTAATTATTCAAAATCAACCGAAAATTATTCCTTTCGACCTATTAACATAAAAACCGAAAAAATCAATCTAAATTAACCGTAATTGTTATTTCGTTTAAATTGGAGCTTACATTTTTTTTTTTTGTGAATTATAGTATATAATAATTACGACAAGGTTCACACGGACTGGACTAAGTCCAAACTAAACAGAACCGAAACCTGGCCAGGGGTTTTGGATGGTGTAAAGATCATAGGCCTAGCCCAATAATGCAGAAAACACCAAATACACAATCAAACATGAACTGCTCTGACAACAAACAGTACATGTTTGATTTCTCTAGAATCTCTTGAATTTGTTTAGTATATGTTTATCATGTTTATATTTGTACAATTCAGGTTAAGGGTTCGTTTGAACCTAAATTATAGGTTAAGAACTCGAACTTGGTTGCATAAATGATTGGGTTTTTGGCAAGCTTATGCTTATATTTTTTTACTTAATTGATCAGATTTTTGTCTCCAAAACTTCTAGTATTCGGTTCTAGTTTTGGGATAATTGAATTTTCTTCATTGACAACCAAGGCTGATACAAAGGGAAGCTAAAGACAATAAAAGGCTAAACAAAACATAAGAAAACAAGAACAGTAGACTAAACAAAGAGCAGCATAGCTCAACAGAGAAAGCTGACAGTATCCACCCTTGAAACCCCCAGTTTTGACCATTTACAGGCTTATCATGCTGACGGTATCAGATAAGCAATGTGTCTGGATTTTGATAGCGTCAGGCTGAGTAGTTTCCTTCTTTTGGGGACAGTGCATTTGTCTGAATTCTTTCTCTTTACCGAAATGTGTTCATTTAACTGGATCAAGCCGATCACAGCAACCGAGTCTGTTTTTAACATAAGGATTCAGAATTAACCCCCGGGTTGTTTCTACTTTCTAGCTCCTGCTGATCTGTATTTGTAGCGCATGGCCCAGAAAAGGTAATGCAAGAAATTCAATGAGCTAAGCAAGCACATAAGCCAGTAGAATCTTTCCAGATGGTAGTGGTTGATCGTATGACCAGAGAGCCATGGCTTGTGGCCTGAGTCATCCGTGACATTGTTTACCATCGATACAATCACCGAGCTCAAATAATACCCCATTGCCAGTGATACCCAGGAAAGAGATGTGGCCAACGATCTCATGCTTGAAGGCGCCTCAGTGAAGAAAAATTCGAGTAACCCCGCCAAGGTGAAAAGATCTGCTGACCCAAGGAACAAGTACTGCAAAGCAATCCAGAAAAATGTAATGGGTAATGGGTTGGTTGAGTCAAGTAGGCCTGAGTCAGTTGCCACTCTCTTTCGCTTGATTTCGACAAGAGCTGCCACAGCCATGGCTATTATGGAAAGAAATAAACCGATTCCAATTCGTTGCAGATGAGTAATCCCCATCTCGGTTTTGGTCACTCTCCGAGCAAATGGGATGATGAAGTGATCGTAAACTGGGGCAAGGATCATGATGAAGACTACGGGAAAAACTGGCAGGGAAGCTGGTGGGATTTTCAATGAACCAAGCTTGGTGTTCATGGTAGCAGCTTGTTCGACAGAAAATGTGGAAAGCTGAGCTAAGCAGCAGTTGAGAATAATGGTGCAAGCAAATATGGGAAGGATTTTTAGCACAATCTTCACTTCTTCTACTTGCCGCACTGAGCATTCAAGTGCTGGGTGAGCTGGCTTGTTCACCACTGCTCTGTTTAGGAATTTAAGGCTTTCTGTTGGGAGTTGATCCGGCTGCTGCTCACTTTGTTTGGCATTTTGTTCTGCTTCCTCGCTGGCTTCAGTTTGATGACAAGGGCTTGTTGCCAGGTTCGCAATGGCATTGCTTGGACTGCTGCTCATGCAACTGTTCAGCATAGCAGCAACCAAAACCTGTTCAAGTAAATCGCACACACACTTATTTCTTCCTTTCAGGAATGGAAACAAGGTAGAGTGTTTACTGGAAAATAAAGTTGCATTAGCATCCGAAGTTTACCTTGCAAATGGTTGTAATTGGGCTGCCAAACGGTACTTTGATCCTGTAAAATGTTGAGCCAGCGAGGAAGATTGGGATCGACAACAATATTGCAATGGTGGCGATGGCGAAACCCCACTCCCAGCCCTTGTTATCCTCAACCCACACAACAAACGTAACGGCAATAAGGGCACCACATGAAAGACAGAAGACAAAGTAGTTGAAGAAGGTCGATCTTTGCTTCCTTCCCTGCGGGGTGTTCTGATCAAACTGCTCAGCGCCATGCGTTGGTAAAGACCCTTTTATCCCTCCAACGCCAAGTGCCACAAGATAAAGGCCTATGAACAGCATAGCTGCTTTCCCACCCCCAACTTCTTGGCATGGAATGGAGGGGGTGGACGATGGATTGCACTCCGGAGGCTTTAAGGAAGGTGTCCGAGCTTGCATGGTAAGAATGATCAAGCCCTGTTTCAATGGCCGGTATGGGTTAGGCTTGTGAAATTAGCAAGTATATGTAATAATTATTAAACCATAAAAGGTTCTTCAAGTCATGCATATGAAGAATTGAAACTTCCATTCCAATTTCTTTTTTCGACAAGGTTAAACTTATTTTCAAGTGTTTCTCAAACGCCCAGGTTTGGGCGCTGGCGAAAGTGTGGATTAACAATATCAAACTCAACTAAGAAGGCCTTGGTAGATAGGCCTGGATCAGCCTGGACCAAACCAAATTCCCCAATTTCCCTATCTGATTTCCACATCCGAAAGCCTGCAGCATTTGCCTAAAGACTCAGAGAAAAGGTCCAAATAGATAATTGGGGTCACTTAAAATCATCCAATTAAGATCAACAAATCAACAAACAGTGGGTCCCTCCATCTCGTGGTAAGCCACACAGACACACGTACACAGTTTTGGACTGCCCTACTCTGAAACGTCATTGTAAAGAAGATGGGCTGTGGGCTGCTCGGCTTGGAAGGGTGCACGTGGGCAATGGTTCTGAATTCAGTAGGCTCCCAAAATTCAGTCGAGTCTGTCTAAGTAGTAGCCACACACGTGGTTCATGGACCTGCATCAAATTAGAAACTATTCCTACATATGGTTTTTTGTACTTTTGGATGAAAATCCCATTTAAAGATAGGCATTGATTTGATTTTCCGCTTTTTCTCCACTTACCATACGGACATTGGTAGATCAAAATTACCGTATCTCAGACGTAGACAATACCAGGTCGTGGGACAAACGTGTCCTCCAGCACCCTAAGGGTGCAACCATTTTGACAGTCAATGATGGCACGTGTCGAGCAAAATCTCTTACCACCTGTCATGCTGTGCCTTAATCATGTGCTTCAAACAGGGACATGATTTTCAAAGCAACAAGACAGGATAGATGTCGCTATCTTGCTAAAATTGAGAAAAGGAAGTTTCTCTTGTCGTAAGACGCGACACAAATATTTTAAAAACGGGTCCCCCCTTCCCTCCCCCTCACCCCCTTAAGGCCCCCCAGCCCCAAGGCGTTGGCTCTGATTGGATACGTTTTCTATGAATTGTATCCCCGGGGACCCCTCTCCGACACGCGTCTGAACTTACCATTTATTTGCCTACATCAAATGATAATTTGATGCTTTTTTGAGGAAAATTATCATTTCAAAACCTAACTGTAACTAACATAACCACTAGTTTCTGGATTTTTTTACCATGTGATGAGAGATTGAAACAGACCCTTTTTGTTTGTTTTTCTTCTTCTTTCTGAGTTTTTTTGAATGATGGTAATTGGGTTTTGATTCTTTTTGGGGTTTGACAGCAGATAGAGAGAGAGAGAAATTTATGAACATTTATCACAAGGCCTCGATAGTTGTACCTAGACAGACGGTGTTCCTTGGATCTACAGACCAAAGTCTCAGGGGGGTGACGGCCACAACCTTTAATGCTTGCACACTCAGATTTTTGCCAGTGTCTTGTTTTTTTTTTTTGTATATTTTGCATTTAAAATGGCTATCCTTCATGCAAAGTTTACACCTTTTTGGTTTCTCAAAAAATCACAATGCGGAAGAAATGCAAGAATGGAACAAGAATTTACATAATTTGAAGTAACAAAAAAGAAAGAAATGTTAAGGTTTGGTGTTGAATGATTACCAGGAATTCGATGAGTGCGCTTATCAGGTAGATGTGATAAGTAGTGAAGAAAGCGTCAGATAAGAAGCCTCCAAGCAGAGCCAGAAGGAAAGCTGTCCCCATGAAATTGGTAACATTGTTTGCCGATTTGGAGGGAGATAAGTGCATGTACTTCGACAGATACAGCACCAGGTTGCTGGCATTTGCCAAGTACGCCAGGTTCTCCAGCACTTCCGCAACTATACAGTACAAATTTATCACTGAAACACATCAGACAGAGAGAGAGAGAACAAACAAAAACAGCCTGCGGAAGCTGACTGATATTTGAATTGTGTCAAAACTGAAAAGCAAGAAGCAAAAGAAAGGCTTTGGGGGAATTTGGTTGTTAATTACCCAAGACAAAGGAAGCAGCAAGCATGCCACCATGTCGGCCTCTCAAAGCAGGTCGATTCCTCCAATCCACATAGCCTTCCCAACTGCTATCCTCGTGTCCTCCTTCCTGTGGGAAAACACAAAAGCAAAAAGAAAAAACAAAACTCTAGAATTAGGAGTAAGAAAGCAATACAGGTTTCTCGTCTGTTGTTTGATAAAGCAAAAGCAAGAACAAGGAGAGTGAGTTGGAGGACAACATAAAAAGAGAACCAAAAAAATAGAAAAAAAGGGGAACCCACCATTGCTCTTTCTCTGTTTCACCCTCCCTTTTTCAACTTGGGGTAAGTGTATTGGATCTCAGGTGAGAGAAGAACTTTGATTACAAAAGCAAGGTGATGACTGGTGGGGGGGGCGGGGTATTTAAAGAGTGGGGGAGGGAAGGGCATTGGATTCAGCTTGGGAGGAGAGAATGGTCTTAGACCCTTTAGAAAATGACTTTCATCGATTCCCCTTGGAACCTTTTCCATTACTAAGAATCCTTTCTTTTTTTATTTTATTTTTTCTTTCACAATTCTTTTTTTAATGCATTCAGAACTCCATGTGAAAACATTGTGAGGTAAGAACAAAAAACACAAAAAACAAAAGGGTTAGGTTCTTATCAAACATTGCTAGCGTCCTTATACAAAGATTAAAAATATGAATATATCTCCCCAAAAGGAGGAGAGAAGTATAAAAAAAAACCCCTTTCCACCCAAAGTAAAAAGAGAAATTAAACAGAAAACAAGGCACCCTTCCTCTCTTTCTTTCTTTCTTCCTTTGACTCTCAACAACAAAACCCAAATAACTTATATTAAATCATAAAGTTGTTCATGCCTCACCCTCCTAATTATATATAGTATGTTTGCTTTCATAAAATAGTAATGTTAAAAGGAGGCAATCTTTAATCTTCTTCTACCTTCTTTTGTTATACTAT
This sequence comes from Theobroma cacao, assembly GCF_000208745.1. NCBI lineage: Eukaryota > Viridiplantae > Streptophyta > Magnoliopsida > Malvales > Malvaceae > Theobroma > Theobroma cacao. The sequence continues at coordinate 40,638,983 of NC_030851.1, forward strand.
GTATATTGTTTGATTAGAATGTAATTAAGATAAAGAATAGATTCTTTAATCAGCGTTACACACGTAGCCAACATGATCCTTTAAGCTCAACCTTTGACTTGTCAACTCGGGAATTTATTTATGTGGGTGACTCTATAAACATTGGTTATAGAAGCTTAATACAAATGCATTTGTGACCGTCTGATTGTTAAGTATCTTTATCTCCCCAATATCATCAATTGCAAAGCCTGGATAAAAAGAAACAACGCAATTAGTTGAGTGGTAAATATACTATTCATTTCACGTATTATATATCGAACTATTAGAAATTCAATCAAGAAAGCGATGGGATATTCATCATATTTTTCGAACAACTAACGATTTGATTGATAAATCTATAAAAGAAAAGATTTACGTAATCAGAATTTGTTGTTCATATTTAGTTAATTTTGGACCATGGCTGGTGCTCCTTGATAATTTCCCAATGATTTGATTTTTTTATTTTTTCTAAAAAAGAAGCAATGTCTTTTCTTGTAGGTTAAAGACAGTATGTGTCATAAAGGATAGAAAAGTGAGTCAAAATTATGGTAGCTTTTTGAAGGACATACCCACCATCATCCACTTAGCCTGCCTAGTGATATGACCATGGACAGTGATCTTCTAAAGCTATCTATCTATCTATATATATATGACCTTAATTAGAACAAGAATTCTTCCTACCCAAAAATAAAAGAATTCTTGGGGGACTTTGAAAGCTAGCAGTAGCTTGACATGATAGAATTTTATTAGCACAATGGAGGAGTATTATATTGTTTCCATCGCCTTATTGTAAATTTGTGTTATAAGGTTTACAGTTATGGAAATGATAAGATTTTTTTTTGGTACAATTTGGTTGAAGTCAATCTACTAAAATCAAAGCACTTCTGCTTGATGATCTTACAATAATATAAAGCAGATAAACTTACTCAATCGGTCACTTACTCTCAATATTATATAAGTGCTATTCATATCAATTTTTTGTATGAGTATGAGAATTTTAATAGAGATATCTATTTCGAAAAATTTTTACTTTTATCAACTTATCTGCAATGACATTTGTCTCTTTGAATATGTGCTTTAAAGATAAATTGATGATGGGCATTGGGAAATATGAGATTTATAATCATTTTGTGTGTGTGTGTGTGTGTGTGTCATAGTTTTTTCTTGGTAAAATTTGATTATCATCCCTTTAATTTAAAAGTCAAATTCTATCACTGTGTCTCTCTCATTATAAAGAAACCCCTCCCACCTTTTTCACTGATCTTATCATCTTCTTCGTCCAATCAAAGGAATAGCCTGAGCCAATGGATATCGGAACTGACTGCTGAACTCGTGAATCATTTTATCAATGGAATTCAATTGTCAACAATGCATATAAATCATGTTTTTCATGCCCATCGTGTGATGTCTTGCTGTGTTGAACCAGTCCATGGGGTCCCGAAAACGTTTGTTTTTACAAATCTGGAAGCTCAACTATCAGTTGACGAAGCCAAATTGACCACAAAAACTCATTGGCTGATTCGTTGAAAGTCAATGGAAATTGCTAGCCTAAATCTTTTCGAACATTCTTCTAACATATATATAGTTTTTGATCATAGAGTAAAACCTGGTGCAAAGCATGTCAATTTTGCTTAACAGGCGGATTGAAAACTTAAAATTTTAACCATAAAAGTAACAAATCCAACATATTTTTAAAAAATTAATAATTTAACAAATAAATTATATAAAATCTTTATTCAACGTCAATAAGATATGATGTTAATATTTGATTAAGATTCGAATAATTTTTGTTTTGCTTTCGAACATTATTGATGGGCTAATCAGAAAGTTTCTTCAGAAAGGAACAAACAAATTGGCAGTTAAATTTAATTTTAGAGCTCTTTAAGCCACAATTTTTTTTCTGCAGAATCTGTGCTGATAGCTATGATCACAATGATAAAAGGGAAAGCATTTTGGTCTCACAAATCAAAAGGATTCAAAGCTAAAAAGCAAGTTGCAGTTAGTTAAAAAGCATCATTAAGAACGTTCACACATTCCCACTCAGATTGTGACAAGACTCCCCTTTGCAGAATTCACCACTAATTGTAACATGATGAGGAGAAACCTGGGTCCTATAGACCAATAAAAAGATTATGGTTATCCTTGTTTTACCCAGATTTTTGCTTTGACTCCCTGATTTGTCCAATTAAAGCTCGCCCACAGATTGTTTTATAGGCTGCTAATCTTTCACCGCAAAACAGACAGAAACTGGAGAGAAACTATTAGCCATGAGGATCACGGGGGCCGAGAGGCTGGCTTTTCCTTTTCGATTCTACCAAAGATTTTGATAGCAATTCCTCAACTTGCATCCAATCAGAGTATGACACCGGATCAAATCCACGTCAGAAAGGTCTCTGTTCAGGACAGACAGGATTATGACCGCTTGAAATTGTCTTTACGAACATGTTTTTTCATGATCAAGGACTGCAATTTTGTTAAAGCTTGATGCTGATGAGTCTATTCCATGCACATGCTTGACAAGTTTTAGGAATTCGAAAGTAATATTACAAGCGAAGATAGACTTCCACTGTGTATTGTCTTCATTTGACTTCAAAAATTAAAGAGATGAAAGAATTCGTTGCATACAGATGCCTTGGCAATTACCTTGAAACGTGACGAAGTTATGACCCAAAGCAGCTAATTGCCTGCATTTGCGAGAAGCACTTACACTGTTACACATATACAATGGTTGGTAGCTGAAAATGATTTTTAATCAAAGTCCATGGATTGTTAGGCACGCATGCTTCCTTATTTTGCTTAGGTTAAGAACTAATTTAATTTTGTTGTTTTCTACATATAGGTCTATAGATTTCTAATTATTAATAATAACAGAGTTTTGTTGTGCTTCTTGAATTTTTTAAATAAAACTTTGAATTCAAATTCTAATGTATAAGTTTCTTTTAAAGGTAATTAAAAGTTTCATTAAGTACAAATATTACAAAAACTATCCTGTAAAACAGTTGTGATGCAGGATCGTATAAGAATGGACATAAAAACTCCTTACTTTCCATGCAAAACTTGTGTATAGGAACAAAATAAAACCAATCCAGTTGTTATGAGATCAAACAACAACAACAACATCCAATCCCACATTAATAAATCGGCAAAGCAGAAATTTAATCTGTCAATAATATTTTTGTATAAAATGTTGCAATAGTTGAAATATAGATAAAATTAATGATTTCAATGTATTAAACGAAGATATCACTTAATATATATAATAATCTTTATAAGTATTCTTAAAAACACATAAAAAAACCTTTTTTTCCATCGAATTAAATATATATATATATATATCCTTTTCCTCGTCAAGTCAAAAAAAAAAACAAGATATTTTGCACGGAAAAGAAATTAAAGTAAAGGGGGCCACATGTATATATAAGACAACAAATTATATAAGCAAGCTAGGAATTTAATAAGCTAAGCTTGGAATGCTTGGAAATATGCAGAGAAACAAGGGAGGGAAAGGGTGCTTTGAACATCAAGGAAAAAGACGAACCAAAACAAGCCAAAGTCTACACTTTCTCACTCGTGAAGGTGACACTGATACCCACCCCAAAATGCACGTCACTGTGTGGAGCAAACAGCTCAGCTCAGCTCTTCCCTTCATTATTTATTTAATTAATTACGAAGTCGATTTATGTTCAAGTGATCATGCCTTTGAGCTGAGCATATCCGATGAACTTGTGGGCTAAGGGGGGCTTATCCTTAAAAACATATCAATTTCCTGCCACAACCGGCATTTTTCTGCACCCATGTGAGCGTGAGGTGTGCGCCCCTGGGCGGAGTCGCCATCTCAATCTATTCCTTCTACAGTTTCGGACGTTGTCGTGCATGTAATACAGACCTAATTTTTACATTGCGGCTGGGAATTATAAATTCTTTGACAAGAAAGCTACGTTTGCCTCGTGAATATGTTAGCGTAGATATCTCATTTTGTCCAGATTTTTTTATAAGATTTTAAAATAATATATTTGATTTAGTTTATTTATTTATTCGTAAGATTGATTGTGATTTCAATTCACGTCGAATTGTCGAATTCTTGGACACGTACATTATAACCGTTACTAATGAAACATTATTTCTCCATTTTATCTTATCACTCCCCCTGCTTGGTCAATTCCATGCCTTCCATCGCAAAGGCAAGCTTAAAACAATGTACATTCTCATTAATCATGACAAGGAAAGATGCTCAAGTAGAGGCTAGGAAGTTACATACTCATGGATAGAATAAGGATGAGATATTCTTAGAATCGATGAACAAACAGATGATGAGAACACGAAGAATGTTAACTTCCTGATGAAAATTAATATATGGTGGATGGAATCAACAGTGTATATATTCTCTGTACGTGGCTCATGTAGGAATCAAATAGCCTGGAAATTCTTAGCCAAAAAACTTCAAAGGATATTGCAATCAAATACTCGCCAGCTAGCAAGAGAAATCTTATTCCCGACAGATAAACAAAACGAGCATCTCTATGACAGGAAGAGAAGACAGTAGATCAATTTTTTAGCCAACCCATTTATCTATTTTTTTTTTTCATTATGTGATCGGCAAATTTAAGGGTAGGGATACTTGAAAACGTCATAATTTTAATTTTTCTAAAAAAAAAAAATAACAATCGTTAAATCAAATCTAAATTGTTCGATATATAAATCAAGCTGGATGTACAAACTTTGTTATATACTCCATATAGTTGGATTCTAAGTTTTCACACCATGGAGAGAGAATAAAAATGGAACTTGATTCAAAAAAAAAAAAAATCCTATTCTTCAGCATTAATTTTGCATAAGAATTGTCATCATGACACACCTTGAAATATGCTTGACAAAAAAAGAAAAAAAAAACTTTATTATATATGCCTACCCAAAATTATATGAATTCTTATTAGATAAGAGATGGCAGATGTAAATGCTTTTAATATGTAGTATTGGTTCTATTAATAAGTTTGGTTTAAGTATAAAAATTTCCTATTTTTATTTAAAATATATTGCAAACAACTAAGCAAAGCAAAGATCAATCTTTACTTAAATCTAATTGGTCGATGTTAATTTAAAGCTTAAGCAAAGGTGGTGCATTGACTTTGTGTGGATCTCAGGTTAGTTGACTCTAAAATAATCCTAGATTCTTGCTAATTGATTATCATAATCATGGCCAGAGATGCTTAACTATTTTTGAAGCATTGCCAATGACTTTTGGCAGCATTAAAATTTGCTCGAAATAATTAATATTGTTATCATTTTAATTCTCGAATTCCAACTGAATTATTCTTTCCATCTATATTTCTTTGTCCATCTTTTTTTTTCGAAATGACTTAAAATGAATTTTTTTTGACACTTAATACTTTTACTTTTTTATATTATAAATTTATGTTTCATATTTTTTTTTATTTTTTCATATAAAAACATTGAAGATCTATAATATAAAAAAGTTTCAAATTTTAATATAAAATACATCAAAATTAAAACTTTTATCTTAATTTACGTGAAATTAAAATATAAACATTTAGAGACGGCGAGAATATTTCTTTTCTCCATTTGACTTTTTTTGGTACGAATTAATATATATGTGTACAACACACCTTCAAATTAAATACTATATAGCTGTTAAGGTTAGAAACCTAAGACAATTAAGCATATTTCTGTATACTTTGTTATAGAAAACATTGTCATAATGTGCCACACCACAATGTATGCAAGTCAACAAGAATCTTAGAATTATAGAATCCATTTAGCCCAAAAACAAAATTTTTTTCTGCCTTTTTTATTGTCTAATAATGATAAAAACCTAGCTAAGTTAACATGCAAATGCACCATAAAACCATATGTGTTGATGCCAAGAATTTAGCAAATGTTAAATGCAATTTTCTCTTTTTATGGATTTAATTAAATCTTTAAACAATTTAAAAAAGGAGGAAATAAATTACAATGCTTTGTTATAGTATTCTTTACTCTTCAATTCCCAAGAAAAGAAAACTTCACTTCTCCCCAGAAAGTCGGTGATGCTTTGCATAAATCCAATGCAAATTCATTTAATAATATGGTCATCAAATTTTAATTATAACTTAATTATTTCCTTAATGATCCAAAGGATTAGGCGATAAACATTGATGCTCCTTAATTAATTAAATATAGAATATAGTTATTCTATTTAACTATATACAGATTGAATTGCATTTATATACATACTTTATGATTTTCTTATGTATATTTTCATAATAAATTTTCACATTTATTATGATCTTTAATTAGCTATCCAAATGAAGTGTCAGCAAAGTCCTAACCTCTTGACATTTTCTATGGAAAATTTCAATTGCTAACCTCCAAATTAAAAATTGGGGGTCTGATTAAAGAAGAAAAGGGTTCCTATCTCTAATGTTAATTAATTCAAAGCAGCAAGTGCAGAAGTAAAGGATACTAATAAAGAACTGTTGAATTAAGTTACAATTTTGTTGATTTTATATATATATATATTTTAGACGTGCAAGGATTAATCTTACTGAAAATCCCAATTGGCAGAAACTTGGAAATGTAAGCAATAGTGATGTTCAAGATCTTTGAACATTGACTTAATTTGCATGTATTTTCAGATTACTTCTGTCCTTAAAAGTTTTTTTCCTTGATTTATTGCTTACTCGTCTATGACAATGAAGTTTTCAGCATTGAAATATAGCCCATTTCCTTTGGCAGCATTAGATTTCAATTTTTCAATAATAATATTATCTTGCTTTTGAGTTTTCAACTCAAGATATTGTTACATATAATAAACTCGGGCTTTAATTACACTCATTTACATTTTCAAATGTATTTTTTTCATCTTTAATAGTAATTAATAAAGTGTGGTCATCACTACTGTATGTAACTTCTATAATCATATTCTATTCAAAATAGTGTTAAAAACTTGCATGACATAATCAAATTTATAGGATTGCTATTAAAAGGTAAAAAGAATGTAATTAAGAAGACTCTTAACAACATTACGGGAGAAAAAAATACATACTCGAAAGTTAAATTTATTGTAGTGTTTTTCCTGTTACGGGTGAAAACATTTCGAGACCGAGGACAAAAACACTAAACCCTAACCAGCAATATTGCCACAAGGTATGGATCATGGCAAGAAGAATGCATCTTTTCTAGAATGCAATTTGGCTTTGGCATTAGTTTTGATTTGACTGCAACAAAGGAGAAGAAGGGTAGAAGAGTTTTGTTGGAAACCTGCTTTGGTTCTAAAGTTTATGCTAGGAAAAAGATGGGGTTGAACTAGATATTTATGCTCTTATCAAAAAGCCTATGATATTCTGTTCTTTTTCTTTTCTAAGGTTAGGTATGAAGGGTTTGTCATGGGTCCATTTACAGCAAACTTCCAAGTTTCAAACTCTCTAACTCTTTAAGCAATTCCCTCACGTGGGGTAGCTAGCTCAGTACTTTTCAATTGAACAAAGTCTTGAAAATGTCATGGGAGGAGGAAGTGGGATTCCGCTGGATTTGGTTTGGGAAGATATAGTTCAGTAATTGTATGCCAAAAGAGGGCCAATTCTGCTGCTTTTCTTTAAAGGTTTAATAGGGGGACCTAACAGCAACAATGCAATTCACACCGCCGGGGATTTTTCACGAAAAGGGAATCCAAACTTCCACTATACAGAAACCTTTTGGTCTTATATATGTTATTCAAAGAACAAATTAAAGAGAACCAACCAAGTATATGAATGAACCTTAATTAATCCCCAAAGCCTTTACTTTTGAAAGATAAATACTCTTTTTCCTTTGGTTTGCAGTTCGTTTCTGTGGTTCTTTCTGCATCTGCAAAGGGGTAGGCTTCTTGACTAATTTCATTGATGTATTCAGTTGATATTTGCGTGGAGGCTTCTCCTTTGTGCTTTTCACATACTTCATTGAGATAAAGGAGTGATTCAAAGACTAATACAGTCAGTTCAAGTCACGTTTACAAGTTAAATCGATTTGGAACATAATTTGGTTAGATTAAAAGAACCCAGATTTTCAAAAATAATCTAGAATGATAAATAAACTTTTTTCGTTCATTAAATGAGATCAATAAACTTAATTTGATTGTAACTCTTTAGTCAATGATAGATATGATCAATTGGATATAGACAAAGTATGTTCTTCTCATGACATCTTTGTTTGATTCTCTCGATCAGATTTACAACTTAATTAATCGTAATGTAAACATGTGATATTGTCAACTCGGACTGTGTATTCTTTCTATTGGACCATGGAGGAGGGATATTGGAGATGAAGGAAAGCGACTGCTTCGGTTTGAACCCAAGAATGAGCCCATCTCCCTTGATCCAAGCTACCCAATTGACTGATTGATGCCCACAAAGCAGTAATGAAAAGCCTGATCCATATCAACGGCACCCAACTAAACAATATATTTAGACAGATTAATTGAACTATACATAATATTTGATTCAATCTTGATATTAATATAATGTATTTGGTTTGGTTAGATTCGAGTTTTTTTGTCTTATTAAATAAAAGAATAAAATAAAAATCTAAATTCAAAAGTTTCAAAGAAAGATTTAATATGACACGTAATGCAATCAATCAATCGAAAGCTTTCGAAAAATACGTGGTAGAGATTGAAAACACGTTTCGAGATCAAATATGATATAAGAGAATTTCTGAAGCCTGGATTGATTAGGCTAAGCTTTTTCATTTTGAAAATGCATGTTGGTGTTGATGATAATGATGGAGGCGACATCCTAAAGGGCAGGGCAAGAATGATGGGCATCGGGCTCAGTTCTTTCAGTGAGGCACAGTTAATACCTAGAAACCCATATGGGATTGCTTACAAGCTAATCAAAGCAATATATCCTTGGTGACAAACATGATTAATTATCAGCTACCTGATATAATCAATCAACAATCATCCATCAACTGCAATTTTCTAGTATAAATGTTTCAATCCCCAGAAACCTAACTTTCTTAAAGTCATATCACACTCTTCTACTGGAGTACAGGTCATCCATCCAATGAATTGCTGTAATAATAGGAGTTTTCCAACTATATAAAATTGAAATCCGGTGGAAATTAGGTAGAAATTTGATGAAGAATAGTCAATAAGGCAGTGGGTGCCCAATTGTTTTTGTCTTTTATAAGGTTTATTTCGATTTTTTCGATATTCAAACTCGAAATCTTAAAATCAAAAAATTTGGGTTCTTATGAGTGGAATTTGATGTTCAATTGCAATAATATTCCAATGCCCATACCCCAAGTTCACTTTGTTCAAACCCTTAAGACAAATCAACAAAACCTTTTTTTGACCTAACCATTGCTAATATAGATGGAGACAAATGGGAAAATAGATGCTTCCAACTTGACCCAAGACAAAGTACGGAACCCAATTGTTGTGCTTTAGAAAAGATGCTCGAACGACATAACACTCTTTTCGTCTCTAAATATTTGTTTCTTTTTTTTCCGTCTCGTGAATGTTTTTTTAAAACATTGAACCAATAAAAAGAAAGTCAGCCCAAGGATCATTCAAGTTTAATTAAATTAATCTTAATGATGCCATACCCCATTAGCTGACCAACCATTTGAAGCCAAAATTGAGCATAATTTCTCCTTTGGGTTCTCATAAAAATCCAACAATTTCATGATTCCGATCAAAATAAAAGAATTGGGGAAAAAGAAAATTCAGTTTGAGATTTTTTCTTTATAATTTGAAGAAAAGATATTTGAATTCTATTTTTTAAATAAAAAATTATATATTAATTAATGAATCAAATAATCGATAATACTCGAATATAAATTTAATCTAAGATTTGGATTTGAGATTTAGAAAACTTATGACAACATTGACTTGCAAAAACCTCAAGCAATGTGCAGCAACTGACCAATCCCTACTTGCATGTACTGTAGACCCACGAAGGGGGCTGCTGTCGGACAATATCAAAATCAATTCCCAAACAAATAATTAAGCCTTCCCCACGTCCAAACTATTAAAAAGAAAAACATGTTCACGTCTCAATCAGATTCTTTGACAGGATCATGTGCAACAAGCATATTGTCGAAATTAAAATTTTTATTTAAAATTATTTTTAAATTTATCAATAATGTATAAAATAATAATCTCAAAGTTATCATCTGACTCGATTGTGTAAATATTTAATTAATTAATTGAGTTTTAGGGAAATTAAAAGCTAGGATCGAAATAGCAAGATTTGCCAATTTTTTTTATTAACAATATTTTTTGCTCATTTTAGGCTTCCATGTTCCAACTGATATTAATTTATTAAATTAATATGAATAATTTTTAAGTCAATAAAATCTCGAAATTATAAGTGACTTAAAATTTTATAGTGATGGATAATTCATTGTGTCTTGAATTACTCAATCCGATTAAATAAGATTAAAATATTTTATAATCGAATTTAAATAGAATATTTAAAGATTTATAAACATGATTAAGTATGGATAAGAGATAAAATCAAAAGGTCAAAAGTGGATCAAAAGAAAGGCAAAAAAGAGAGATACCGAATAAGTGGAAAGAGATGGTTTTCTTGTGAGTGACTTAGCACTTATCAAGTTGATAAATAGTTTCGCATAAAATCCAATTTTTGTTGTTTTTGATTTCGACTTGGATTGGATTAGACAGATATTATCAGAAAGCAACACTTAAAATTAAATACAAAATTAGAAGTCGAAAAACTGTAGGCATTGAGACAATGGATATGTTGTATGAGTACGTGTGAGGGACTTGGTGGGGGTGGGATATGAGAATTGCAATCCAGCTAGGCCTAAAAGGGAACCCCTAGTGAAGTAAGAAAACATCATTTTCAGCCTCTACTTGCAGAGATGCTTTGCTTGGCAAAAGGGAAAAGAAAAGAGAAAAGAGAAAGAAACAACAAAAGAAATTCACCTTTGGTCCCCTTAGTAGGATCTGGTACAATTTTAATGTATAGAACTTTAGGGACTTTAGACTCTGATGCTGCAACTGGTCTAAGTAGGAATGTTGAACAAGTCCAACTTTGCTACTTTACCCAAATTTAAAGAGAATAAGCAGCAAAAAGAACAGAATGAGAACCATTCAGTCTCCCATGGAATCAAAAGGATTATTAGGTACATGTAGATTTCAATCTCAACTAGAAAGATCCTCCCCCTTTTGAATATAATGGAATGGACCTGAGAATATATACCTGTAGTCTTCTGCTTATTCAGCAGGGAAATGGCAAACCACCAGGTCACCACCACCAAGGAGAAATAAGCATTAACAGGGAATCAACTAAGATGCAAATGACAATTTATTGAAAAATAAAACTTTCATTTACCAAAGATAGTAGCATCTTAAACATGTGAGGATGATCCAAAAAAACACAAAGACTATCAATCAAAATTTGTTCAACAGATCAAGCACTTTTTCCAGACAGCTGGATCCCTTGGAAGGCTCTGTAGCACAAGAAAACCCAAAGGATTTGTTTTTTTTCATTCCTCCTCCTCAGAAGAAGCTCATTCCTCTTTAAACACATCTCTCTGTCTCACTCTTTCAGCAAAAACAAATAAATTAAACTGACTCACAAAAAGCACTGCCCCAAGAACTCATCTTGGAGAGTCCCAGAGATCTCTCGCTTCTACTTTCAACATTAATTTAAAAAACTTAGATATCTCCAACTAATAAGGCTTATAATATTAAATATGTAGTTCTAATTCCTAACTGCAAAACTTATGGGCACGCAATGTTGAGGGGGGCTACTTCTTCGCCAAAAAGAAAGTCATCAGTGCTGAAATCACAATCTGGTAGCTCACTAGGCTCATCGCCTTCGATCCCACAAATACTGAGGTCTTCAATGCTGCAATATTCCTCCAGCATCATCCCAAAATCATTGACTAACAGATAATCAGCAGGCTCTACATCTAAGTTAAGCTCTTGTCCGACTGAACCAGACAGCAGAGGATCATCAATGAAACAGAAATCGGGTATCGGTAGATTGGCAAAGTTTACATCCAACCCTTCATTGTTTTCATCCTCGAAATCACCATTGTTGTTTGAGACTGAAACAGATGCAGAGGTATCCAGTTCGAGCACTGATGATGGCGAAGTATGCGACAAAAGGCTCTCGGACTCTTCAGAAGTAGACGGAACAGAGTTGCCGTTGTGAGAAGCAACAGCAGAACATGAAGCTTCATTGGTTTTATCAGATGAAGCAGAGGCGGCGGCAGCAGCAGCCAAAGCATCAAATTCGAGTTTTTTAGCATCATAAGCCTTGGCTGCTTCTTCAAGAGTATCATAAGTTCCCAACCAAATCCTGGTTTTCTTCAGAGGGTGCCTGATCTCAGCAGCCCATTTGCCCCATTTCCGTTGACGAACGCCAACAGGTTTTTTGGGTTTGGACAGTGGAGCTTTGCCTTCAAGGGTTTTACTCCAAACCCTCTTCTTGCGAGCAGGGGTTTTGGTGTTACTGTCTTGGGAAGAAGTCTCAGAGTCAAGAGGTTTTAACCGAGGAACAAGACCAAAAGCAGGAACTTTAATTTCACGAACAACACGCTTTCCCTTTTGAGCCTTTCTAGCAACACTTCCCTCAGATTCATCTTCACTTGAAGATGAATCTGTAGCATAAGGATCATGAAAGATAACACGAACTTTTCTAGTCATTTGAGTTTCTTCTTCAGTCAAGATTGGCTGGATTTTCTTGGTTTTTTTGCTGGATTTATTGAGATCCATGGATTGTTTTCGCGGCTCTGGCATTTTTGGCAGCAAAAACCGGTTAAATCTCACCTACAACCCCCCTCAAAATACCCGGAAAATTGTCAAAAAGTATGGAAAATAAAATCAAGAACACAAAAAGAGAGAACAAAATCTGGGACTATCAAAGCAGTATCAAGTATGAGCCCCTCTCAGAAACAAGAGCAGATAGAAAAATCTTTGCTTTATGTGAAAGCCCCCGAAACACACTACTCCAGAACAGGTCCTGCAAATAAAAACCAAAACGAGATCCATTTAATAAAACGAAGGCACCAAGATTCAGGGCAAAAACATAAGTGATACAAAGATTTAAAACATGGGTTTTTAATCTAAAAGGCAGGATTTACTTGATGACATACCTTTTTGGTCTCAAACGCATCGAAACAGTCGAGAACACGAGATTCAGTCTCTGCCTGTAGAAGCAGAGAATCATGCAAGAAACAGCCAACAAAGCAGTAGTAAACAAGAGAGAACAAACAGTAGTAGAAGATGAAAGCCAGAGCTGCAACTGAGCCCCAATCAAAGCCAAATCAAACTCAGCCGACATAAATCCACTAATCAGCCTCCCTCAACTCTTCGAAAGCGCAACACAGAAAGCCAGCAAAACCAGAGAACCACAGCAACACACTATCAGCAAAACCCCCACCCTCTCTGCCTTTCAGCCTTCAAAGAGAAAACCAAAACCAAAATATCGCCTTAGATACTGCTAGATAGAGCAGGTGAAAAGGAGAAGAAAAAAGAAAAAAAAAAGATTACAAATCTATGGCTCTGATTTCTCCCTCTATCTTCTATATCATGACAAAAATCAGCTAAAATAGTTATTATCGTCTTCCTTTGAACAGTAGTATGTAAGGTAGAAACCAGAGTGAAAAAGAGTGTTAAAACATACACAAATCTCTATGGAAGAAACATTATTAAAAAACCATCATAAATCAAATGTTTCTATTATTTATCGAAAACCCAAAAGTCCAATTCCATTCAAAAAAATCTAGAAATAAATTAAAAAAAATATTTTTACCTGTCGTTTCTTTCTCTTTCTCTCAGTAGTGGGTGTAGACTGACTCAGGATTTTCTTCTTCCTTTTATTCTATTCTTGACGTCTCTCTCTGCCCACTCCTAAGGCCATTCACCTTTTCCCAAGCAGTCAAAAAACCGGCATTGAGGAGAAATTTATTCATATAAATATAGTAAAATAATTTTAAAAAATATTATTTTTATTTATTTATGGAAATGAATATTTATTATGAGCTGTCATGCACATCCACCAACCATGCATGACCATACCATTACCAATCTTACCATGTCATGCATATCATGTTTAACTGCCCAGCCTTTTTTTAACTAAGACTCCACCTCACTCGCTATCGTGTTGTCCACTCTCGAATCCGACGGTCACCTTAGCTTTGGCTCCCCTTGGTAAGGACTGGTTCGTTGGCGTGTTGTTGCACGTGTGGAGTTAGAGATTGGGGATAGAGTGTCTGGCGTCTGCAGCTTTTATCCTGGTATAACGTAAGGCGCCGCGAGTCGGCGTCGTATAGGGAAGGGTTTCTCTTACAGCTGGATTCTCGTAGTCATTTGGGTCTAGGAGTTTCGTAAATTACGATGTCGCCATTACTAGCAGCGAGTCATTCGCTTTTAGATTTCTTGATTCCGTTTGTCTCTTCTTTTTATTAATTTTTAAGAAAATTTCGGTTTCTTTTACAATTAATAATTTGTAAATTCTATTGATAAAATTAATTTTGAATTATAAATATTTTAATAACTAAAATAAAATTTTAAAAAATCCAATTTATGTGAATCAAATCAATTTTGAAATATATTTATGCAAGATATTTTGGACATTTATTACTATGTTTGTTCAATTATGTTGCTTGTGCTTCACTTTATTAGTTTTTTAGAATGTTTTGCATAAGGCAATATTATTGCATTTTACTCAAAAAGGGAAGAAAATCTTTTTGGCTTGCAATTTAGTCCCTGGTGGTGTGATTAGGACAAAACACTTATAAAAATCTAGAACTATTTTCAATTTGTGCAAACTTCAAAATCAATATAGCTTGATTTAATAAAATTATCTTTTTTTCGGTCAATTTTATTTTTTGCAAACTCTTTTATTTTACAAAATTAAAATTATAATCAAACAAAACAACCTTTAACAATTAACACTTCACCATTACATATAAGACAATTTTTTATTAAATAGGAGTATTTTTATAATATTTATTCATGTCCGACTTATTATAACTACAAATAAAATAAAATCAATAAGCCTCATGCATTAGGGGTAATACATGCATGAAAATATATTTTTGAATAAAATTATCATTACATATGTGATAATATTACATCTTGATTTGTTAATTATTTTGATGTGATAAGAACGTTTATATAATTTTTTTAATAAAAACACTCGTTAAGGCCTACAATTGTAAAAATTTTATGAATGACAAACGATATTTAAAAGAACAATTAATCTAACACGTCACTTTTACATGTAAATTTTTATTATATTTAATTTATAATATAAAACAATAAATTTAAAAAAATCAAATTTAAGATTATAACATATTTTAGTTATTGCTTTTGAAAATTAGAAGCAATAATTAAATGAAAGGCTACCGTATCTGTTTGGCTGTTTTTTCCATAACTCCATGTTGTAGTAATCCAACACCCAAGAGTTAAGACAACCAACAGCCGAAAATTTTACATTAACTATGCAGTTATACCCAATTAGTACAGACACACTTAAATGGACAAACAAAATTTCTTTATAAGAATTTTGAAATGTCAATTAAACTTACTTATTTTATACTAAATTAACACTCAAATGTCAATTATAAGAATTTTAGATTTTATCTAAAATTTACTTATTTTATACTAAGAGCATTAAACTTTTTAAAAGTATCGTATTATCTTGAAATTTTATATAATTATAATAATTAATATTGTATGACATACAATATGTATTGCTTGATATGTTGGACGTCAACAAAAAACATGATAAATAATTATCGATTTAATAATTACAGTTATAATTTTTTTAAGAAAATATTAACTGAAATACTTTCGGTGTTAAATTTACAAGGCTGAGTTGTCAGTTGTTACATAATATAGAACGAGGGCTCAGAGCCACGTCAGCAATCTCAGGATGACAGCAACCACGCCCCCGTTCTTGAAAAAGGTGACGACAGAATTAAAAAAAAAACAAATAAAAAAAGCAAAAGGCCAAAAGAAAACATAGTAACTGCAGAACAAAGCACTTTCCGCGCAATTGCAGACAAACACTACAAATTGCATGGGAAGATGGGTTAGGTGGCCCCACTTAATAATCCTTATCATCCTCGGCAAACCCAACAGCTGGCAGACACTTGTCCCTCCTCAACACGTGTCGATCGATGCTTTGGGGTAAGACCGAAATAATAGGTGTTTTGGCGGGAAGGATAAGGCAGTGGGCTCCACGTCAGCTATTTTGGCGGGAAAAGGACGCTTCCCTCCCCCACCTCCCATCTCCTCGGTCCACTCATCTTCACTTGCGTACCCCACTCTGCCTGCTCCCCATAAACCCCACTTTTTTTCAAAGTCAAGATGCATGCATATGCATGCATGCCAATCCATCATCATGTAATGTTTGCGATGCTGTTAGCATCATCATCATCATAATCGTGATACATTAAATACTAAAGAGGGAGGTCACGTGACTTGTGTGGACAAATATCCAGTGGACAGAAAGGTAACATGCTTGCTACTGCTGCCAGCTGACTGGACTTTTCCTCTTTTCGCAAGTAGAGTGGGGGGGGGTAGGCGATGCGGTTGGCGCCGGTGTCGGACAAGATCTCAGTGTGTTTATTTATTTATTTGCTTTGCAATTAGTTGGCGACGTATCATCCGTTGGATTTCACTGCTGCTCCTTTCGATGCGAACATGACCACGTGCCTCGACTGCCCCCAGTTCAAAGCTCCCTCTCTTTCTGCTTTTGTTACTAAAGGTTGGTGGTACTGGTACTAGTACTAGAATTGTATTACACCTTTTAGTGACGAATATATATATATATATATATATATAGCTAGATTATGTGCAAGGAGTAAAGGCTAACTTAGACATATTTAACTTAATTTAGATTATTAGCATGTTTTTTTAAATAATTATAGGTATTAGATTTCTATTTGTAACTGATTTCGGGTTTCTTTAAAATATTTAATTTGATAAAAAATTTGCATATTCGAGTATTCAAAATTAACTTATGTCCGATTTATTATCATATGGTCGTAAATGCTCAAGTCAATTTTATGAATATTCATTAACTTTATATATATTTCTCACTTTTTTAATCAAATTTCAGTTTGTTAAATTGTATCAAATATAATCATTTTATGAATTATGTTTAATTAAATAATGAAATGATTATTCCGTAACTATTTAAACAATCATGTCAATTAAAAATGTTTGATCACTTAATTAGGACGAATTAAAGTTTTGGCGAAGATCTTTGAAATTTAATATAAATTGAAAGAAATTGGAATATAAATCCAACTTAGTTTGGAAGGTATTATTATATTAATATTGGAGACCTCAAATTTGCATTACTGCATTTTAAACTACATCAATGGAAGAGCCTCTAAGCATGGAATGAAGATTTAAACCTCAGTTTTTCTCGGTTTTTTTTGCTTGGTTGCATGGAAAAGGATGAACAGACTTTAAAGCTCATCTCCTCTCCATGAAGAAACCCCAATTAAGGAACAGGAAATCATCAACAATGAAAAGGGAAAAAACCAAAAAGTACCACCTAGTCTGGAGAAGATCTTGATCATCAACCTTATACCCCCATTTTCCAGGTTATGGCGAAGTTCTTTCCAACAGGTAAATCCAAACCTGCAACCTCTACCTTCAAAGTCGTCTTCTTGTCTTCTTCAAGGTCTTGCAGGTGCTTCTGTTCCAGTGAGCTGAGCTCTACATTGGAAGTACCGGGGGCAACTGGACTTCCATTGATTTCGAGAGCAGATGTGTTTACACTTCCTCCAAATCCCAACACGGTAATCTTCTCAATTTTCCAGCCCTTCTCTAAAGCAAATTTGCCCTCCTGAACTTCTGACCAGACCTTCACGGTACCCTGGTTCATGGTTGCGTATAATTCGACATACGTTGAATACCCGTTTCCGAGTTTCATTTCTGGAAGTTCATCGTTGTCGAGATAAATGGTTCCTTTGGCTTGTCCTTCGGTCGCCCCCGCAGGGAAGGTCACTATGAGACTGAATGGCGTCATTCTAGCTTCCTTAGAGATCATCCCACCTTGCTGCATTGGTAATATGGTATTCTGATACAAATGTACATTAACCTCATTCAAAGGTGCATCGAGGGTAAAGTACTGTCCCTTTGACACAATGGTTTGTGTCATATCAAACATACCGTACCAAGAACCTGGGGGGAAGAGTGCTTTAACCTCTGTTTTGCCCTGCTCAAGCACTGGAGACACCATGAGACTGTTTCCTAGCAAGAATTGGGTGCTCAGCCCGTAGCACTCTTTGTAAGTAGGGAACGAGAAGAAAAGGGGCCTGGCTATTGGTGCTCCACTTATATGAGCCTCATAGGTCAGCGTGTAGAGGTAAGGGAGAAGTTTATACCTCATACCTAGAGCATTTCGAGCAGATTTGGCTACAGTGTCCCATTGATACAGCTCCTGTCTCGGGGAGTAGTAATTTGCATGATCTCTAGAGAAGGGGTAAAAAGCACCAACTTCGATCCAACGGTTACACAGCTCTTCTGTTGGAGCAGGATAGAACCCACATATATCTGAACCAACCATTGGAACCCCAAATATACCAAAATTCAGCATAGTAGATATTGAATACTTCAAATCTTCCCAAGTGCCCTTGTTATCACCTGTCCAGTGCGCAGCATACTTTCCTGAACCAACATATGTAGAGCGTGACAATATAAACGGTCGTTTGCCCTCAAGCCCTTGGAGAGCCTTGTGAGTTGCAATGGATTGAGAAAAGCCATAAAGACTATGAGCATCATATTCTAAAACACCATTGTAGTGAACTGCACTAGTGGCAATAGTTTTGAACCCTATTGGCACCTGCAACCCTGAAGCATTTATCTTGTATGGTGGATCATCCCATCTTGTATTTGTTATGTTCTTGCAGTCCAAGCAACAGATCCAACCAGGTCCAGTCCCACTGGGACACTGCTTGCCCTTTGGAATTTCACACTTCCCACTACAGAAATTTGAAGCTTCATTCATGTCAATCCAGAGCCCATCAACAGGGACAAGTTCATGAAAGCGTCTAATTTCATCGCCCCACCATGCAACTGTTTTAGGGTTGAGGAAGTCCGGGAAATTAACAGCCCCAGGCCAAACCTGGGCCAAGTAAGGCTCACCCTCATACTTTATAAAAACATCATTGGTAATGCCTCTTTGATAAACACCATAACTAGAATTAACAGCAATTCCAGGATCAATAATGACAATGTATTTCATGCCTATGTTATGTATTTTTTCAAGGAATGCCAGAAGCTTTGGACGAGGGTAGTTGTTGGGGTTGAGGGTGAAGTCCTTATGGCCATCCATATGATCATCGTCATTCCAGATCACATCAAGCGGGATCTTAGCCTTCTTGTAGTTCTCAACAACATCTTCAACTACAGAGAGGTTATGGTATCCCCATCGACATTGGTGAAACCCTGTACATCAAATACATACAAACAAAATTATGAATATATTTTATTCATCTCGACTAAAACTAAAAAAAGGCCTTCAAGCACCTCCTGTTTAATTATCAGAATTAGCAACAGTACAGTAGGAGAAGAAAATACTTGAGGAGTTAGTTGAATTATCTCTAAAGTGACGGTACAAGCATCAATTAACATGAAAATGAAAATCTAATGACCGAATATATTTGTTGTTCTCTTGTCTCTTTAACTTAGTCCCATTTTCACAAAATGAAGAAACAAGTTCATATCATGTGTTGGGGTAATAATTTGCAGCAAAAGATTGTAATGGCATGAGGATTCAGGAAATTTCTAACGACATCTAAGCGACACGACTGCAAAGGATTTTCCGTAACTCAAGTACAGATGTTACCATTTTACCTATAATTCATGACAAGCAGTGGCAACTCCACATGCTAGTGCCAACATACGAACACATTAATCAATTTTATCTTGTGATATTTATCACTTGCAAGCTGTGTGATAGTACATGAGAAAGCAACTGTCACTAACAAGCCTCAGAGTCACATGAGAGTCTTACTCTTTAGTATTCACACATGGTGCCTTTGCTAAGGTAAAAGGAGCAGAAGTAGTAGTTTTTTACTTTGATCATGCATCTACCAACACAAAAGGTGCTATAATATGAAGGCAGCACATACTAGTTCACTTTAGTTACCCCACATGCTAAGTACTCTAAACAGAGCTTTGGACCATGTGTCATAAACAAATGCTTGAGGGTGCACACATCTAAGGTTAGAATCAAGTTAGGGCCTACTAAGCAATTATCACAACATTGTGATAACGATGTGAGAGTGGCCATCCCATTTCCACCTCATGTAGGGAAGATGATATTTAGGAGGAGACAGGTCAAGACTGAGAAAGGGAGTGTCTTCATGGGGATTCAACAAGTTGCCTTCTACTAATTGGATTAGCAGGTCAAAGATATTCCGTTTCTAGAATGAAATATCTAACAGGAAAATAAAATGAGTACAGTGAACTTAATGGCATGATGTTATCGCCTATGACCTAAAAACGCCAAAAGTCATTTTATCATCAATCAAAGAAAAAAGATTTTGTAGATCTAAAAGGTTGCTTCTGGAGAATTAATATGCCAAGACATAGATAGATGGAGCTTTAAACAAAGACAATAAAGTAAAACAGATATGGGACCAATCCACCTACCCATATTAAAATGGGAACAAAATATCTCCATCCTAATCACGCAAACAGCTGATTAAGAGATCATTATCAGTAATCTACATTTGCCAACAAGACATAAATCGGACGGCACTATATCCCCTAGATCTTACCCATCCCTATATGTCATACACCGGCAGATTGCCTATTATGATACGAAATTATGCAGCATAAGGTTTTATAATGCAACATCTATCATCAAAATCTAACCTTTTGCTTTTCAATAAAGAATAAAGGATATAGTCATATCACCAAATATTTTATTAGTCAATTCCATTGGTTTTAGCTTCAGTCCTTTGCCTATTTAGTCTTTGTAAAAAGAACAGATTCGAGATCGCCATAGTGACATAGGACTGCAAGTGGCACCTAATTCCATCAATTTCCTTAGGATCACATTTAGTAGCAAGTTAAACCCAACACAAAACCCAAAGTGAAGAACATAAAATAAACACTAAAACAAAATGCAGAAACATGAACCACAATGCCAGAAAACAGACTTGAGAAAGTGGAAGGCATACCTAGAGACCAGTAAGGCATGGGAGCAGGCCTGCCGATGAAAGAGGTGTACTGATCAACAACGCCAAGGGGAGTGGGTCCAGCAAAGAAGTAAAAGTCGAAAACACCACCAATAACCTTGTAAGTCAATGAAGTCCCTGTGTAAAACACATCCATGCCATTGCTGTTCAGCAAGAGAACAGCATGTGCAAAAGGCTCACCACCCACATTCCTCAAGTCCATGACAACAGGGTGGGACCCGTACAAATCAGTGTTCAGATTGATAGCCGACACATCGGTTGTGTACAATGTGTAAGGGTCATTTGGATACAGCTTGATTCCATGAGGTTGAGTGTTCTCCCCAAGTCCATACAGTGAAGCATCTTTGGGCAACTGAGTTGAAATCTCCAAGTACTGGTCTTTGAACACCAATTCTCCAAATGAGGCTGATCCACCTGAGCTGGAGTTGAAAAGGGTCTGCCCATTTGATTTCCTTTTCACTGCAAAGCTAAAAGGGTCAGCTGTGTAGCAGAATATGAGCTCGGACCCCGACAGCTCTGAGACTGTTATAGGGTTCTTTCTTGATCTCCCAATCGTTTGTTTCGATGAAGGTGGTTGCTCTCTTGGTAAAAGATTGTATGGAACTTCCCATCTCTGCTTCTCTGCATCTGTTATGTATACCCTCAAACGATCTTGAGTCTCATGCCTGTAAAAGAACCCCCAAAAAAAAACAAATTTTGATTAAGAAACAGTTGGTTTTAACAGTGAGAAACATAAAGAGGAATGTACACGCAAAACAGGCAAACATTAACAATGACTACTGATTTCAACTCACTTGACATAGAGCTGTAAGAGAGGAATATCAGGGCCATAAATTTTGTTCTTTTGCTTGACCTGAAGGTGACCCAGAAAGCCACCATCAGGGGTCTCTTCAATGGCGATCAAACGGTAGCCTTTGCCAATCTTAGTAGGCGTGGAAGACGAAGAAGAGTACCCTCCAGAGAAACATGATATCAAAACGAGAAGAACATAGAGGGAACTCAAAGAAAGCAATGAACTTGGAGAGGACATTGCTTACAGGAAGCGGGAGAGGAGCAGAGTGAATTGAGTTTCGGAACAGCAAAGAGTGTTAAAAAGGACTCAAGTCATTGGATGCGGCATGAGAGAGGGTGGTCTTAGACACGTGATGATGATGGTCTGTGGGCCCAAAGTCCCCCGTTCCCGTTTGATAATCTTTTTTCATACATAGAGTGGTCCTACTTCCATACTGGCTTCCATTCACAGAATATCTTTGGGTGTATCTTTCCCTGTATGCAATGGTACCACCCCAAGAAATGACTTTTTGCAAGATTATCAGCTCTCGGTAAGTATCAGATAAAGGTAGAAAATTTATGATAGAAGTTGGATGAGGTAGAATCCAATGCAAATCCAATCCATAAACAGATGGAATCCTAGCTTGTTCAGTTCAGATTCAGTTTCCATAAAAAAAACATGAGTGACCAAAAATTTTATAGGAAAGATCTCAAGACTTAAAAACCCATGATTCTCGGGGCTTCAAGGCTTAACTCCCCACCCCCAAGTTCCAGCAAATACAAAGAAAGTTTTAAGGTCGTTTTTTTTACTGCCTTTTCCATGGCAAAAGAAAAGGGGGAAGCAGCACTTTTCAGCCTATTTTCTTTAGCTTTCTCAAGTAAAAAAAAAAAGTGAATGAACAGTTGTATACCAGTTGTGACAACACTTTAAAAGGTGATTATGCCCTAACAAACCAATGTTAACAGAGGTTTAAACAGGTAACTTAGTTTATAGATATAGTAAAATTAAATTAAATAATTATCCATGCATTGATATATATATATATTGAAAAATATCCATGAAAATTTAAATTAATAAGTAAGACTAACGAGTAATCTTATTAATGATTTTAGCTTTATGAGTATATTCAAATGATTATGGAATAAGAATAAGATCAAGTACGAGTAGTCGGTATGACGGTTGTTTATTTACATCTTCGACAACATAAATATTTATTAATATGCTACATGTAGCATATTTTTAGGATGATTATGATGTCAAAATGTCATTTAAAATTTTAACATTTATCATAAATTTTCTTTTTTTTTATCATTTTTCTATGTTTATCTATATATTTTTATCTATCCATATATCTTTCGGTATTCGTACCCATATCTAATTTCTTGTATGGGAAGTTCTTCAATAAGATTAGATGATGAACAAAATTATAAGTGAGAAATCAAGAGTTGCAGATTTGAAATCCCTATTCTCTTGCCAACAAGATCATTTCAGAATAATATTAGGAGGATTTTACGATTAATTAATATATATATTTCAGAATAATATTCGGTGGCAATAATTATTAAAATATTCGATAATTTGACTATCTATTTGTCCGATCACGCACTATCAATAAATAATTTTTTTCTATTAATTAAGGTATGGCTGAATCAGGGGAACAAGGATGCAAGAGTTTTGTCTTGAAGAAACCTTGGAAAAGATCAAACAATGGCGGTGGTCCCAAATTTTCCAAATAAAAATTGATTGAAATTGTTCTTTAATTATTCATGGGCATAGAAAAATTAATACTAGTTTGCATCTATTTCCCTTGATGGAAAAAAAGGACAGAAGACGGAGGAGAGAAAGAATTCCGAAACGTGATTGTGTCTGATCATACCGAAGTCTCGTGACCCTCCATTAATAATTAATGTCATTTTCTTCCTCTAAGTTAGTCTATATACATACACACACATATATATATATATATATATTTAATTGATAAAAAAATATATATAATTTATTTTGTCTTTGACCCCATATTTTTCGATTTTAACTTCATACATATTTCCTCCGTTTTTTTTTAATTTTCATGAAAATTAAAAAGGGATAAAAATAATAATAACAGTATTGTTATTTTGTTGCTTAAGCAAGATTGAAATTATTGGTAATTATTAGTTAATATCGTAAGATATTGGTTAATGGATTACGTTAAACAATTCTAGATTAGAATTTCAATAAATAATAATTTGTGTTACTTATTAATTAGAATCATAAATTACATATTTTAACATTTGAGCTCAAGGAAAGAGCCAATGCTCCCATTGAAATATGTAGGTTGTCCCAAGCAAACTAATTGAGATTAGAATCTCAATAAATGGTAATTGCTTTGTATTAATCTCGATTATTATTTTGAAACAACTCGAGTTGATTCTAAACTCTAAACTCTAACTGTTGAAAAATCTAAAATATATAACATATTTCATATATATCCAAAACTCTTGTACACGACGTCGGTTCTTGATAAATTAATTAATACTAATCAGATGGAATAATTCAAGATTTGATTCATTATTATTTTATTTAAGTTGATCCAATTATGTACCAAGATTATATTATGCTTATAAAGCGTTATTCCCACATATATATGCTTGTAAATTTTAATATATGTCATGTCAGCGAGAATCAAGCATACAATGCAAAGCATAGGATATTAGCTTAATTGAAATTAACTAAGATGCTTGAACGTGGCGACAAATATCTTCTTTGGATTATGGGCTGTTAATCCTGCATTTAACGAGCAAAACTGTCTTTTGAAGCGATTATCCGTACAAATAAAAATTATATTAACCTAAACTAATAAAGTTTATAGCAAGACACGAATTATAGGGAATAGTGTCTGACAAAATGAATATTTAAATTCTATTATATTTTAAATATAAAAACAAATTAATTAAATTATTCGATCATACGTATAACATAACGGTTTTTTTTTTTCTGGGTTGTTCAAGTGAACAATTTCACGTATAACATAACGGTTATATAACGGTTTATGAAGTTTAAACCGTATTGAACGTGTATCAAATCTTCGTGAACATAAACATAGACGTAACGGCTCTGATCAGTAGCTTGTTGTAAGGGCTATGTATGCCAATGTATTCGCAAGAGGTTCAGGTATGATGTGATGTTTTTTTTAATCAAAACGCAAATCACGCTGTGTGGACCGCGCCTTAAGGATTGGGATACGAGACCGTCTGACTATCGGAGGCCAGATCTTCTTTACAAGACTAATGCTATAAGTTTGGAATCATCTCCAGCCCAGACCATGGTTATGGGTCTTGTAATATTCACCAGTCCACACTGGTCAAGATCCAGCCACATCGCCCGACTGCTTCAGGTCTCTTCCACGTTAGATTAGTAAACATTACCTTAGATCGAACAGATAATCTGTTCTCAACTAATTTAATATGGAATTAGGGCAAGTGTTATTCCCTATTTAGTTAACCCTTTTGTTATATACTCATTATGTGAAATTCACAATTTAAAAAAAAAAATGTAAAATTCACAACTTGATAAATCAATTATCAAAATACGTAAAAATATAAAAAATATATAAATATAAAATTCATGTCACGTGATAAGTTTTGCATGATATTAAAATGATGATATAAAAAAATTAAGTAAAAAATATTCTGAATATGTTAATATAATATGATCAATCTAAGTTAAGTGTTCATATATGTATATATAATTCCTAATAATTAGTAAGCAAGATTAATATGAAGAAATTGAAGAAACCAATTGCTATATATAGCAAGTTGACGTTGTTAGTGCATGGTTTTGTCAGTTTGTGGAGAGGCAAACAGAGCGTATGTATACGTGCTAGCTCTGACTTCAATTAATTCTTCTATACAACTCGATCAAATACAGCTTTCTGCATACGATCTCTCCACTCCACAGATGGCTAGAAGATATCTTTCTTGTTCTATGCAATGGAAATTGAATGGATGTCGGTGATCCAAGCCGTTTGCCTTGGTTTCCTTTCAAATCTCGTTTAGACACTATCATTTATGCCTTTGCCTCTCTTTCTCGGCAATGATCATGCCATATCCCCTCCTCTTTCCTGTCGCTGTGAAGTGGCAAAATCAACGTTTTATCTTAGGTAAACTCATGCGTATTTTGTCATTCATGCTGGTTGTTGGATGGTGGAAAATGGGTAGGGAATGGACCATATTTCAGACCAGAATCAGCCCAAGATTACGTTTTGGGGGGCGCCGCAACTGTGGCCACATTTCAACAGCACCACCGCAGCTAGAAGTGCTAAACTGGGCGACCTGACAAGGGAATTGGCCCGTTTAGTGTTGTCAGGATTCATCAGAACAGGGCACCTCGATCTTCATCTCCATCAAAATGATCCCCCCTGCTGACCGAAAGGGCATGGGTGAAAGCAACAGTGGGCCACGAATTGGTTCCATTGCGACCCTCAGCATTTACTTTTTTGCCAACAGAAATAAAACTTGGACATGGGTTTTTGGTCCCATTCGGATCAATCACTCTTGTATGTGCTCATAGGGTCCCATAGTTTGAAAAGTAATGACAATCCCTCCCCTCCCAATCTCCATTAACGGAAGGAAAACATAGAGTAATGGGTTCATTGGGCTTGCCTATCACTAACAAGTAGTTGAATATGAAGCCTGAAGTTCATCCCTTGAGCCTGCCGACGATGGTATTTTGTCAATGAATTTGATAGTAATACTTAGCGCGGATTTAACATCTAATTGTTAAAGGAACGTGTCACACATCATAGACAGAATGTCTTCTCGTATTGAGCAAAGGATTGGACAAAATATCAAAGGATCTTTGATGAATTTCACTTTATTCGCATGACTCGATGAAACATCACAATAGGGTAAATCCCAACAAAGCACCATATATGCTTTGATGGATACTACTCCTTTATTTCGGTAGACATGGAATGGCCCCGAAGAAAAGGTTACTTGTTCCTTTCCTATTAAATGGAAATAATTAAGGAGGGTTCAAATCAATTTTTAAGTTTGAAAAACATACATTTATATTGAGTCGATTATATTATGCTCATGATAACATAATCGGTAAGATTTAACCAACTTTAACAAAATTCGTTTTACTCAAACAACTTAGTCAGAAGTGACAAACACACAAACATAAATAAAATATTATCATGATTTTTTTTTGTTTAATAAACAATATAATATATGTTATTCTTGATTTTTTCTTTTTGTCTTGTTTTGTAGAAAGAAAAATACAACGAAAGCATCTAACTTGTTCAATTTCTTGAATTTGAAGTTGTGCAGTTAATATTAATGCCAATAAGATATAGTAATATTTTAAAATTCAAAATCAATTGTTGTCCGTTGAATTAAAATGAATTATTGATTGACTCAACTTTTTATATTATTATTTTCTTTTCCAGTGCTCTAACTAAATAAATTCATGCCAATGTACTTTTAATATTGCTTGCTATCCTTAATTGCTTAAAATTACAAATATGGTGAGTATTAATCAATTCCAATCATATAAATATATAGAAATCAATAGAATATAATTCTTTTGATATGATAATTCCATTTCGGTTTTAATAAATTATTTGATTCAATTTATTTAGTTATTAATTTGAATTTTGATATCTAAAATTCACAACTGAATCGCCGGAAAAATCGATTATTAATGATATATTTGTAAAAAAAATTATCGATTATTATTAATGTTATAACATTTTAATTAATGTAAATTTCGTAATTTTAAGATCCGTTGGATCAAATCGATCGAATGCTCTAGTCAGCGAAACGGGCCCCTTCAACCATCACCGCCCACTCCACAAAGTCACATCACAGCTATCAACATGTCGCCACACTCCTGTCGTCATCTACCGTTTAACATGACGTCACTTCGACCGCCGTACATAATAGCTTCGAACTCCCTTCAATTCTACACCTTGTGTCCCCGAAAATATTCATCACCCCCACTCAAATCCCGCCATGTCATCAAAATGCAACTCCCGGCTTGTCACTTTAACATCCGCTCTGCCCTTCTATATAAGTCATATTACTAGTGCCAACCGAATGTTTGCCTTCTGTTTTTTTTTTCTATGACAAAACTGAAAAGTCGAGAAGAGGACGACGGTGACAGGTGTCAGACGGGGAAGGAGATGGAGGGGGAGAAGCGAAAGTCGGAGTTCAACGATGCCGTTTTGAAAGCGTCTCAGAAGAGGGCGAGATGGGATGAAAACGGAGAGGAGGAGACGACGACGGTGACGGACGAGGAGGTGGAGGAATTCTTCGCGATCCTCAAGCGTATACACGTGGCGGTAAATTATTTCAAGAAGGTTAACGGCGACGTGCGCAGCTTGACGGAGCTGGAAAAGGCGGAGTCGCTGAATTGGGGGCGGAACGCTGAAGTTGACGGCGGTGAAAAGGAGGAGAATGTGGGCTTGGACTTGAATGCAGATCCGGGTACAGGTTCAGACCCGTTTTAATTAGTCATTTCCTTATGATAATGGTTGTTATGTCCGGATCTACGATGAAGGATGGATCTTATCTCGGTCCTTCTAATTTTTAATGCTATTTAATAATAAATTTATGCAGAAATTATTGTATAGCCTTTTTTGCTATTTTTTACCTTTCTTTTAAACTCATTTAATACATATTGATCTCCCTTCCAACTGCTTCATTGTTTCATTCTAAATATTTGTTTTTCATACTCTAAATATTTATTCATTTTTAACTTTTTAAAAGATTGAAAATAAAAAAAGTTCAGTTTGATTTATTTTTATGTTAAAAAAATTATACTATAAAAAATTAAAAGAATTAAATGTTTATAATTAGAGAAAAAATATTTTGAGATATTTTTTAAAAAAATGAATAAAAAATAGACAGCGAATTTTTTTTATCAAAAAATAAATTTCTTTATTAATGAGTCATTGAGCTATATGATGTTTACAAACAATGAAATGAAATAAAGCTCAATAAAAGTAGTGGTTGCACCCCTAACTACAACTGTGGCTTATACTTGTAGTATAGAAAAAGAAAATAAAATGAAATTATTACATTAATGGAGTAAAGTCTACTAGACAGTCTCCATGAGAAATTTAATTCCTTCAATAAAAGAACAAGGAAATGCACGTGACTTCCTAGGTCGTATTAATTCTATTCAAGTCGTTAGACCACTGCATGCTTGCCACCTTGGGTACGAGTTTAAGATCTTGATCATGATTTTTTATCAGAAGACATATCAACGTATTCCAATTGTCGTTTTTAACATGTTTTCGACGAGGAAGATGCTTGGCTTACCTCATTAGTAACCCTAATTTTGTTTTCTAATTGAAAGTGAAATATTTTTCGAGAAAAAGAAATTCTTTAGTTTCAAAGTTTTGATTTTAAAGATAAAAGAGTCATAAATAAAATTAAGGATGTGATTTTTAATTTGTGGTGAGGTCTCTCGAAATTTTTTCTCGAGTACTTGAAGATAAAATAAAATTGCTCGAAACCGTTTTTTCCAAGTGCTTTGACAAAATTAAGTTAATTTTTAAAAATGACAAATTAATAAAATTAAAATTGATATGTGGTTTATATCAATTCAATACTTTTAGGTGGGTGATTTAATTTTATCGAGAAAAACGAGATAAAAGTATTGAAAGAATTTTACCTAAGTTTTGTTCTACAGCTCATAGTGTTAAACTGTGCACTGCCCGGCCATTACAGTGATTCGTGCCGATTATTACGATTGCAAAAGAAAGGAAGATGTTATTTTTCAAACAACGAATTTAATTTATGTAGAAAGTAAACAGCTCCACGTATTGAATGACAATGGCGCCAACTAGATGACCTTCTTCAATGGCTTTAGTTGACTGACTTAATTTCAACAACATAAGAATTCTGAGGCTATCTTATGGAACATTGCTTGTAGTGTATATAGTTCTTTCATATATCATTAGTAAAGTATACAAGAAAAATAATATACATATATATGTAAAGAATTACATGTCAAATATTTTTTTTTGGGTATTCACTTAAGAATATCTTTTCCAAAATTGGCATATGCTGCTTAAAATGACGTGCACACGATATTCTTTAGTAAAAGACTATAGAATAGTTTTCTCTGTGCTGACTACAGGGTTCTGCAATTACATGCCAAATATTAAGCGACAATTATATTTTGCTTACATGAAATTTTATTTTTTTATTGCATTAGCATCATATTTCTTGACGAAGTAAGACGGTGTGAGGTATATTTAGTGGTAGCATAAACTGAATGTAAGTGTTTGTTTTGATTATCGTATTCGGTTTAAAATTCTTGCATTTTGTTCTATCTTTATAATCGATTAATATTCTGTATTATATCGATATATTAGTATAATATTATTTATTTGATATTAAAAAAATGCTTCTTTGTTTGAGAAAAAAATAATAGCAATGTTTTAAAAAATAAAATAAAGGAAAGAATTAGTGGCACATTGACCAAAAGACGGGGCAAGAATTTTGTGGTTAGTCTATTCAAAAACCAAATTAATATTAGAAGAATGGGATTCCCACAGCGGCTGCTCCACGTTTCTAATGTCATCCGTCGTCGTTCTGATGACGCAAGCTCATTACAACACCCCATCCGTCACGTCCCAGGAAGAAATTGCTCTATAAATATAATGCAGAAGCTGGATTACTTAATTCTCATCATCGTCCACCATACGTCGACGGTTTTTTTTTCATGGAATCGCAGAAGAGGAAGCTGGGGGATGACGGCGAGGCGGAGGGAAAGAGAGCCGAGGAAGGGGAGGCGAAGGTGACGGAGGAGGCGGAGGTGGAGGAATTCTTCGCAATTCTGAAAAGAATACACGTGGCGGTTAAGTATTTCGAGAAGGCTAACGGCGGGGGACGTACGTTGAGGGGTGAAGGTGAATGGAGGCCGAGTTTTCTGTTGGAGGATTTCGGGGAAGATCACGACGTTAAGAATGAAGGAAAGCGGGAGGATTCGGAAGAGGATTCGGGTTTGGATCTTAATTTGGAGCCTGCTTCCTAAGCTTCTTAATTAACCTGCCACTGATTGGTCTGTCCTTTTTATCTTCTTTGCTTTTAAAGAAGAAAAATTTGTAATTGTAATCTTTGAAACCATAACATGCAAAATAATTATTTTAACCCTTTTTTTCATTTGTCCTTTGCTTTTTAAGAAGAAAATTTTAATTGAAATGGGCTTTGATGCAATTAATTATTATAGATAACAATGTTTAATAAAATTATTAAAAGTATATAAAAATCATTATTGATTAAAAAATAATATTATTAACAATTAACGAAATTTCTTTTATTTTAAAAAATCGATTAAATACTCAAACATTTTTTGATTCAATAATTAAACTGATTAAAATCGAAATAGAAAAAAAAAACATGATGCATGAATCATACTAGGTAGGAAATCAGGGAAGGGTTCCTCATTACTCTTTAACAAACATCATTCAACCCGAGCAACTGGAGTAATCTCGGGATTCGATCCTCATGCAACTTTCAAAGTTTTTTTTTTTTCCTTTTCTCGAGGTTATAGATTTATTTTACCGACTTTCCTTATTTACATAATCAAAACTTTGAAGAAAAATGTTAATGTCGAGTTTCGAATAAGTAGAGATGGAAAAGTTTATATGTGACCTAAATAAATTCCTTTTACAACGCATGAGTCAATATTTTGTAAAAAATTAAAAAAAAAATTATCTTATATAATTTTGAATTGTCAAATTATTCACAAATAGAATCAAATGATAAATAAATATAAGCACTTGAGCATTTAATTTTTTGATTAATGCATGATATCTTAGTCTAAATAGTAAAATTTGAATCCTCCTTTTTACAATTACAAAATTAAATAAATATAAATTAAAATTGTTAAATATTTAAATTATGAATCACTTTAATCATTTTATTTAAAAGCAAGATGGAATATGCTTGAATTCCTTTGAGCAAAAGTGGTTCGCCCCTTTGGTTTTAGCCATACTTGGGAAAGGGAAAGCAAATGGGCATATAGTCCACTAGGATTGCTTCGGCCCAAATTTTCCTTTTTCTAACTTTTCTCCTGTTGTATTTTTGAGCCGTCCCGTGAAAATTTGTGTGAGTAAAAGAATTTTTTTTTTTTGTGTTTTTAACTTTATTAATATTTATCGTCATGTGTATTGTCAATTTTATTTATTTATTTTTAAATAATAATTATATATTAAATACAAATATTTTTAAATAATAACATTAATCATCTCTGAATAAAAGACGATTCATGTTTTAATTGTACAAAATTGAAATTTTATAATATTAATCAGTAAATTATTTAAAACTATTAGAATTAAGAAAAACATCTTTCTAATGAAAGCCATACTTATGATAAAATTATACTTTTAATGGAAATCATTTGATGCAATTAGAATTTTATATTTATTTACAAATTGGATAAATTTTGTTAATACTGATAATAAAAAATATTTAAAATTATAATTAGACATATAAATAAAGAAATATAACCATTTTCGCCAATGAAATTTTTTTTTTAAGTTCCTACTTTTTCTATATTACAAATTGTAAATAAATTAATTAATATTGATATAGGTGAGGTCTAAAAGAAGCATCTAAAGCTAGAGGATAATGCATAATAAATCCAATTATAGATACATGTACTCATTAATTAAAACAATTAGTTGATATAAGAGTATACCGCAAAACAAAATAACAAAGTGCTGTATTTGTGGACAAAAACCAAATCATTTAGATAAAAACAAACTAAGCTAAAAGATCCCTATGTCAATATGGATAGAAACAAATAAAGTTGGAAAGGCTTGTTTTTATACAAATAATTATGTAACACAATAATGAAAAGCTTATTATGCCCAGACAAAATCCTCAATTGAAAAACATATTAACAAAAATTTGAATTCAATTCCAATTTATTTACGATACAAGTACAGGATTAGACATATTGTTAAATATTTTATCGAGTTATCTTATCTAAGTTTGAATTGAGGATAATACTTTATTGATTTAAGTGTATTTGACTTTATCTGATATTTTCTTTTTAAATTATTCCTTTAGAATATAATTGCATTAGAATATCATATGCAGAGAAAATACTGAGTAGGTGGAGTGATTCCTCGAATATTTTTCTTATGAATATTAATTTGCAACTTTCGTATGAATAAGAAATTACCACAACTTCTCGAGCGAAAACCCTAACCAATGAGACGAATCCGCCCGCCGACAAATACCCTAGTTTGTCCCGTTGAAAAAGCATGAATCATGAACCATGTTGATTAGTTCTAATCAAATATTCCAATTTGTCCCCACGAGAAGAAGAAGAAAAAATAAATAAAACCAATAAACAACCTTAGCAGTGATTGATTCCAAATTTTCTAGAACTATTTCCAAATCATGTTGTCTCCTCGGGCAGCCGTAAGCAAAAGATCAAACTAAGAAATTTGCAAATTGCTAAACAAATTTGACATTTAGTCACTAAACTTTTGACTAAGCCCCATATGACATAACCCTTTCCCACACTATTAAATAATAACAATAATAATAAACTAATAGTAAAAACAAACGGTAATAGATAACCGGATTGCGCCGTAGAAAATATACTATTCTCGACGAAATTAATTCCGTTAAGAAACCTAAGTAAGGTTTCCCATAGCAAACATATTTTTAAAGAGTTAAATTAAAGAATTAAACTTTTACCGACAAAGTTGAAGTTGAAGTCACAGCTAATTTCAGCTTTGGGTTAGGACAAATCTATAAGCTGTCTTAACTTTTGTCTATTATAAAAGTTGGGATGGAGCATGCGGTGGAGGGCTAAAGAGATTTGATGCTTTGGTGGTGGCAGGCATACTCCTCTTTTTCTATTCCAAAGCAAGTGGGTAGTGGTAGCCATCGTAATGGAGTTGATTGAGGGGTTAGGCCATCTGCCTCTTTTCACATTTATTTTCTTTTCGTTCTTTTAGTGGTGCATAGGTTTCACATTTTATTTTTATTTTTATTTTGTCACAACCGGCTTTGACGAAGACATTAGTCTTTTTCACACGTTTCTTACGAAAAAAAGATGAGGGGGAAAGGGAGAGAAATTAGCCCAAGTTGTCATTTGATATTATTTAATTATTGTTTCGAGTTTGTATCTAATAGTATTTATGAATTAAAAAAAAAATTCATGTGATATTATTTAAAAATAAGGATACAAATTATTTTAAGATAAAATATTTAAAAAATTATTTAAATATTTTAAATTTTTTAAATAAATTTTTATATTTTTATTTTGAATCAAATAAATTTTTATTCAAAATATCATTTGTTATTTTACATTCACATGATGATATTGACATGACACAAAAAAATGAAAAGTATAACATGATCATATTATTGTGTTAAATTAGTATATCACGTCATTATTAATTACGTTATGCCAACGTATTGTAACAATATCATATGATATACAATGACGTGTTACTTCATTAAATGAGATTAATAATGATTATTAATTTGGAACTTATGTGACATAGTGCCATTTTTTTCTAACATATGGAAAATGATGATATTCGATTTAAAATATGCAAAAAAAAAAAATCAAATATGATGGAGAAAAGTAGTTTGGTACTAAAAAGTCTAAAAGGAAATTTCTCAACAATCTGAAATACCTATTGGCCAGCTACTTGAAAATCATTGGGTCAAGGCCATTAGCCATCTAAAGCAAAAAAGAGAAGACTATGGGCGAAGATGGGTGGAAATTGCTTTCCGATTTGGAAATTTCCTGGATTCAAAAATCGTGAAACGGCAAAACAATTCATGGGTCCACTCCAATACCTTATCTTAGGAACTTGTTTTTCCAAGTTGGATTGTGATTCCGAATTCCTTGAAAGCTAAGCATATCATGAAGAAAATGTGGATTGAATGGACCTTTTTGCTAGTCAATCTTCCCCCACTTTAACATGTCTCTTACATGTACAAAAATGTCAAAGATTTATTCCCATAAAAGAGATGAATTGGAATATTTTATATATATATATATATATAAAGCAATAAAATGATTTCATCCAATGTCTTATTGTGGAAAAAATACTTTCTAATAGTAAAGATAGGCAATATACATTAAAAATCATTATTAGACTTGAGATTGTCCATTCAAATATAATGAGAATATCTTGTGGCATTTGGACAAAATTCGGATTTTGAATTAATTATTCTTTAAATAAATATACGTTAGCAAGATCGACGTCATTGAACCAATTTCATTTAAAGTATCTAATGTGAAATCATGTGATTGGTGTGTACGATTTGAATATGCCACTAGGTTTGAGTGCATACCATTGAATGTGCATTATGGAATAATTTTTTTATTTTTTATTTTTTTACCAATAATAAATCAAAGTTTCTATATGCGTTTTTGTACACTTTTTTATTTCTTTTTGTGGTAATTATGGAAAAAATTTAGATTTTTCTATCTTGTTCAATATGGAAATGCGTGAACCTTATTTATTATTATTCAATGAACAAAAAAATTTTTAATAACAAATTTAAGGATTTTATTTTATTATTTAAAATTTTGAATTTGATCTATTCGTCAATGTAATTTTCTTTATACATATACACGAGAAAATTCGAGTTCAAATTAGATTTTGAGTTTTTTTTAACGACAATTAATAATCGAATTCACATATTAAATATTAATTTCTAATTGATTTCAAATAAAATTTACATAATTAAATTTGCAAATTGTTAGTTGTGGGAAAACATTATTGTAATTAAACCCTTTTTTTTTTCTAATGAGGAAGCTTTTACTCATAAACAATACAACAAGACTTTATGGATATGAAAGAACAATTTCTTTACCTTGTTGGCAGTCAAAAAATAAAAGGAAAAGAAAAAAAAAAGCTGAACTCATTAAATCACTGGTGTTGTAATAAAGAAGTTGGGGCCTCTGCCTTTAAAGCTTTCATCAAACTTTTTAATTTTTATTAAATAAACTAAAACAGTACTTCTTCTATTAATATGATAGACAGGGTAAACCATTTCGACTAATATCAAAATAAATAAATAAACCAGCCAGACACAGCTTGACACCAAATCCAACGGCCACAATAAATAAAGGACTGACCAATCTGTACATTTACTTGCCCCCAAAATGCGCTCTTGGATCTATCATCTCCACCGTTCATTTTTTTTCCCGCTAACAAATCCCACCAAAATATCCACCGTACTTTTGTCATTGTTCTCATTTAATTCCCCCTGACTCTAACCGCCCGTTGGATTCTTTTTCCAATGTATGGTATTTTTTCCTTTTATTGAATTTTTATTTTTTTTGACGTTTCTTAATTTTGAGTATATTGTAAAAAATATTTATTTATACTAAGTAATTTTAAAATAAATATTTATTTTAAAATTTAACATGATATTACAGTACATGGACTATCTCATTATATAACCATTTCGTATCACTAACTCATATTATTTAAGATGTATTAAAATGATGATAAAAATAGATCCTATATTAGTGTAGAGTATTTCAAATATACAAATATATAAGAATCACTTTATTTGTTATTAATTTATTCTTAATCCAATTTCACGTCAAACATTTTAAGCTAAATAAGCAAGATATTTCAAACCACGCCAAGTAGAAATTTTTGAAAGAATTATAAACCTTATTGTTGTTTAATTATCAAATTAGTAGAATGATAATTTTGTGATAAAATTATATTAAATCAGATCTAATCCATATCCGTTAATTTCATGGTCAATTATGAAAAAGTTTATGAATTAGTTGAGAAGATCAAATACTTAAAAATAGAGATAATGTTAATCTTATAAAGTTATTTTTTTTAAATAACAATTCAAGAAAAATGTCTTTAAATTAAAGTTTTGATTCGTTTCCGTATGTGAAAGAATCATGGCCGTAGGATTTGCATCAAATTGTCAATTTTAATCAGCGATGATCACAAGGCGGGTAACCCCCACTTATTGAATGCTTGGATACCGTCAGATCTACCAGACAGGACCACGAGAGCCCTCGTGATTGGTGAATAACCACGACACAGTACATGAACGACACACAACAACCAGAAGCATCCTTTTGTATCATGTGATTGCTTTTTCAGAATCCCCCACCACTTGCACAACACGTGGGCCCCACTTTGGAAAACGTATCAATCTTTCTGGATACCCCCCGTACTTTTTTTTTTAATTTTAAATCAAATTAATAAACCAAAAAAATGAAATAATAGGAGAAAATCATGAAAGTGACACGTGGAAGAAAACGTGCAAGGAAGGGCAAGTTGGAAAGAACGGGGATGAAGGTTTTGATTTTTTCGAGGAGCGGCTTTCGAACAAGTAGCAGCTGACACGGAAGCCAACTTGACCGTGAAATCAGCGGCAAAGGCTGACGTTGGAGCCTGTCGCTTGACTTTTCTCGACTGCATCCACATTTTTGCTTCGTTTTGCTTCTGGAAACGTGTCGGCTAAAGCTGGCTAAAGCGACTTAGTTGTGTTGGAGGCGTGGACGTTGGTGAAACGGTAGGGTCCACGTAATTTGGAATGAAAATTAGATTTTTTAAATAATATTTTTTCGTACGATGTGAAATTAAATGCAACAAGTTTAATCCATTATCATGTCAATTTGTCCCTTAGTGTCCCCATAATTTCATATCAATGTCTGACATATCGATATTTTTTATAGTAAATTTGCATTAAATTATTATCTACCAAATTATCTTAAATAGTAAATATAATGGTTAAATTGAACAAAATAGTATAATATATAAACTTCTTGTGTAGTTGTTCAACTTGACGAATCTGTTTCATGATCTGTGTAATTGCTCAACTGGACAAATCTATTTCATGATGGGAATGGCAAGTGGATCTCCTGTTTTGGATTTGGAATTTCACGTGGCTTGCGGCTTCGGGTTTGTTTTCATGTATTTTCAGTGCAATTTTCTTTATGGGGTCCCTCGCCTTTCGGTTCACCAATATCTCACCCATTGTTTTTTTCTTATGGAAACATGAAACAAATGCAGCAAAGGGAGTTGGTTGTGGGGCTATTTTATATTTGTTTTCGGGTAAAGTGATGTGATCACCTCATTCATTTTCCATTGATCTCATCTTGTTCCTTAAAAAAGGACAAAGGTTTCCTTTGGCAAATAAAGAAGACAAATTTAGGACATTGAAATTAATATCATACCTGTCGAATAATAATCTCCAACCATTGCCAATTCAATTTTGCAAAATAAAGACAATTTCCCATTTTTAGTCTTAAAAGTTCTAGAAGATAAATTGGTAAGAAGTTATCCATAAAAAGTACAAAGTCAAATTACATAATTAATAAATAAACGAATTATTGATTCATTTGCTAGATTAATAAAAAAGGGTTTAAATTTAAATACATTTTAAATAAAAATTTAATATAGAAAAAATTAAATTCAAATTCATTTTTAGACAAAAATGTAATGTGAAATCTTTAGTTTCCCTTTTCAAAGAGGTTGTAAAGATGAAATTATGTTTACTTTCATGTCACACCAAGGGAGTATTAATTTTGAATTTTTCGTCATTATTATTATCATCATCACTACCAATTAACCAAATATATACTAGATTGTAAATGTTAACTAATGATATTTAAAGAAAATAATTATAGTTACAATATCGAACATATTTTTAACAATATTATAAATTGAAGATAATTAAAAATTTTAAATTGATTTATAACAGTACAATTAAAATTAAAGATATCCACCTCAACATTCCTATCAAATGGGGACAGCTTAATTACTCTTGAAAGAGCTTCCCAAAATCTAATCTAAAATCTAAACTCCAAAATCCAATTTGAAAGCATCCAACCAACTGGCTCTTCGTCACCGCTTTCCCACCAAACCAACGAATCCTCTTTCTGTGCACAACCGGCAACAGCTGAATTCAGCCGAGCCACGCCAACCAAGAAAGAGCCAACCCCTCAAGCAGGCCAGGCCGTGATTGACTAAGCTACTGGGTCCCATCTGACCGGACTTCACCAAAGAATTAAAATCCCATTTAATTTTTTAAACCCCCCCAAAAAAAGAAAGGCGGGGGCAAGAGCTCCGTGAGGACCTAAGAATTATCTTCCCCACGCGCCTGCGTCTCCATCCTTACTCACTCTCTTTCTGCTCTCTCTCTTTCTCTCTCCACTTTCTCTCTCTACTTTGGTCTCGCTATATAAACTCTTGTCCCCCCACCCCTCCTCTCTCATCACCACGAGCAAGCTCATTCGCGTCTGTTCAATTTAGGATAATCGCTCGACTAGAAAAAGAGGAGCAGTTTGTTTTGTTTATTATTATCATGGAAGAGTTAAACAGCAAGAAGCGAGTTAGAGATGACTCGGCCGAGTCGGAGCTGGACTCGCCTGAGGTCAAGAGGCTTAGAGATGATTTGTTAGATTTTCTCGATGATTCGGATTCTGTGCCTGTTAATCAAGACCTCGCTTCCGTAATGAAGAGTTTCGAAGAGGAGATATCCGCGGCGGCATCGACCGCGACGGTACCGGTGCCGCTGGTGGATCTGACATCGGATTCCGGCGAGTCTCAACCGGATCTCGGTTACCTTTTGGAGGCTTCCGATGATGAGCTTGGTTTGCCTCCTCCTGCAGGTACTACGACTGGTAGTGAGGAGTTGAGCAGCGAGGTGACTGAGCTGGCTCTTGTCGACTCTGACTCTTCGTCGGGAATCGGTGAGCTCTGGAGGTTTGAGGATCAGATCCCTAACTATGAATCGTTCGAGTTTGGAATCGGAGACCATTTGAATGGGGACCACGTGGCGTATTGCGGATTGTACGAGTATTCCGACGTCGATGTCTATTATGATTCCTCCGAGTGTGCTGGCTCGTTATGGCGGCCGGAAACTCTGTCGGCGGAGTAAAAATCATTAAGTAAAACTAAAAAAAAAAAAAACTGAACCAAGCGAAACCAAATATAAATAGGTTTCAAATTGGAACACCGAGGCATAGCCAGATCTGTAAATCTTTTTTTCCTTTTTTTTGTATTTTCTTTTAGTAATTTTTTTATTAAAAGGAGTCAAAGATATAGGTAGGATTAGAAATTTGAAATGAAAAATGAAAAATCCTTCTCCTCCATAACACCAAGTGACAAATTCGATTCTTTTCTCGTTTCCCTGACCTTTTCGCACGAATCTGTTCTTCCCAGATCTGAGTCAGATTTCCACTCTGCAAATGTAAACGCCCTGATGTTGCCCGCCGATTAACATCGGTCGGTGCAAGAAAAACCTTCGTCCGCCATTACGGTAGTGGTTTTTTCCCGTTCAGACGGCAAGTTTCTTTTTTATTGTTAGAATTGTTCTATTACTCTCTGTTTCTCAATTGTTTTTCTCTTTGTTCTTTTGTTGCCAAAACGCAAGCCGATATAGGGTCGCCGTCTCGAGGGCCGGCACGGCAGTCAGCACGTAGTAATCGTGGAATGGCGCGGCAAGTTTAGGGAAATAAGCAAATTGCAAGCCTGGAAGTTTGGTCTAACGTCCACCTGTGCTGCCACTGGCCAAGGGATGATAAATTTTCGGTTAAAGTCTAATTAATTGAATTAATTCGGTTAAATGAGTAAAATGATTTAGTTAAAATTAAATTCAATAACTTATTAGGTTTAATAAGACCAGTTATAATTGAATCAATCAAAATTAATGCAAAAAATATATTAAGTATGTCAGAAAATATCAATATGTTTATAGCATATAAGTAATTTGTATACTATATAATTAAGGCAAAAAATGTAATTAAGAAAATTAATCTTGAGTAAATTAAGATTTATGATTTTAAAATATTGATCGAATTAAAGTCAAATAATAAATTAATTGATGAGTATTTTAGTTTTCATCAATTTGATTAATTTTCTAACAACATTCCTTACCAAATTAAGAAAGATATAAATTAATAGGCTAACAGTCGGTGATGTCGATAATTAACCTAGTTTTAATTAAGAGAGGTTTGATCTCAGGTCAAAGCGAATGTAACCAATCAAGCTTTGGCTGCCTAGCACCCTGGATTGCGTCTCGAGGCATAATAGGCCCAAAGATTCGAGCCCGAGCCGCATCGTGGTATGTGGGTTTGGAAGTTAAGGAAAATGGGCAGATTGAAATTTTGGGGTCCTTTACTTTAGCTTAACACAGATCGTGTCCTAAATATTCTACTGTTTAGCGTAACCAAATTCATCTTCTACACGAATGGAATCCAACAATGCCTTAATTGATAGGGTCTTCAACCCATAAACAGGGGTGAAGCCGAGAGACTAACGGGTAGCGGCTACTTTTACTTTTTATTTTTTAATTTTTTATTATTATATGTTTAAATTTTAATATATATAATATGATTAATTTTATAATTATCTTTTAATCATTTTTCATGTAAGATTTTAGATTCACCATTATTCATTAGGCATACCTTGAATGCTCACTCGAGTTAGAAGGGAGGCTCTTAGATAGACATTATCGAATAACACTAATTTGATGAGAGATAAGAACAAGAAGTTTCAAGAAAATTAGTGTTTTTCGAATTATATGAAGTCGGTAAGTAAACAATAAATCTATGGATATTTAAACTCAAATATCTAAATAAAAAAAAAGGAATATTTGATGGAGGAATTGGGATCTTTCTGAACAATTTGTTATAATAAGAAAACCTTACATCTTGAAATTAATTCATCAAGTTGATGATAAAATACATGGACATTTGGGTGGACATTATGCACTTGATACACACCAACCACTTAGAGAAAGGTCCAAACAAAGAAGACAATAGGTAGGAGGAATGGAAGTTTGATTATTGAATTACGATGATAATAATAATTGCCATATAATATAATAATGCAGTCAAATTAAATTTTAATCCCTTTTGATAATCGAGATATGTAATTACTTAATTAGCTTTAAAATTGCCTCCGATAACTCAACTATGACTGGCATATTATTAACTGATCAAATGTTTTCATTATTTTTTTATGAGATGTCTCAAAATAAAATATTTTTAAAATAATTTTATTTTTATTTTTATTTTTTATTATTTTTATATATTAAGTAGTATTGAGCATTTATATATAATTTTTCAAAATTTAATATTAAACTTATTTCTCTCTCAATAATTTAATGGAAACAATTTTGGATTATTGCTTTTTGTAGAATTGGCAAAGTTTAATAATAATGAGTATGTTTTTTGTTGAATACTAATGTTGATAAGCCGTAACTTTTTATTTTTTAATTATTAAATCCAAATTAAAAAAAAAGACCCAAAAAAGAAAGTGGGTAGATGGACCACCGTATGATTCACTCATGTCCGCGTGTCAGCAAATAATCAGATCAGATTTTTGATTTAAAAACACAGAAGTATCGCGCATGTCGGTTCTACCATAGGCTTGGAGTACTCTAGTAGATATTCTTTACTTGCGATCGTTCCATTACTCTCTCTTTATTCAGATATAAATAAGGTCGGCGGATTTTCATAAATTAAAAAAAAAAAAAGAAAAGAAAACAAAGACTGGGAGAAGACGGCCCCGAAACAGAGATCGATTTAGCTGAAGATGAAGATTTTCGTCAAAACTCTCAAAGGCTCTCACTTCGATGTCGAAGTCAAAGCCGAAGATGTGGTTCGCTTCTTCTCCTCCTTTCTCTTTTTTTTTTGAAATTTTTGGAATTAATTTTCATTAATAATTGATCTTTGTTTTATTTATTGGTTTCTTTAGATTTATCCCATGAAATTTTTATCGTTTTCAGATTGCTTGTTATTCCACTAGGGTTTTTCTGCTTTCCCTTTTGTTTTGCCCCAATTTTTGAACATTAATTAGGGTTCGTCTAGGACTGTACAAATTAACAATCTCGTGCTGTTTTTGGGATTTTTTGTGCTCGTGATTTAATTAGCATACATGAAATTTGAATTCAAGATCATGAATGATTTGTCATATTTCTGTCTTTAATCGATGGTTTACCTACTTCAATTGAGGTTAATTGGAGTGGTACTTTTGCCTAGTATCAAAGGCAGTGTGAATTCATTGAGGGGAAATTAACAAGTACCTGTAATATATCTATTTCCTTGCCGTGAGTGACACGATAAATAGTTTGCAATGTGTTTAGTGAAGGAAGAGGGGAATGTGCTAGTAATTCACTAACAGTAGTGGATGATGCTTTTTTTCTGGGCTTTTTTATTGCATGAGTATTTGATTAACTTGTATCTATTTAATATGAATGTATAGATTGCTATATCAATGTTAGTAGCAGTGTACTAAAACATTTAAGGCTCAAGTGGAGAATACATGAGA
Organism: Theobroma cacao; assembly: GCF_000208745.1. Lineage (NCBI taxonomy): Eukaryota > Viridiplantae > Streptophyta > Magnoliopsida > Malvales > Malvaceae > Theobroma > Theobroma cacao. The sequence continues at coordinate 40,682,254 of NC_030851.1, forward strand.
TTTGAGCAGTGATATGTGCTAATAACTTATATCTATACATGAATGTTATTAGCATTTGATGATCTATACTGTCTCCATTGGGACCAAAATTTATTTTATTTGCCCATTTTTTCTAAACGCTCTTCATTGGGGCTGAATTTTCTTGTAAGTCAGTGTGAGTATACAACATTAGATTGAAGATATAGAGGTCCTTTTTAAGAAATCTTCTATAAATAGGTTACTTTTGTGAGACAAATTCAAAATAAAGTTATGCATTGTGAGGCTAGCGCTAATCATGCGTTGTGGTGTCGTTGAGGATGTGGATATTCTAATTATTTAGTAGATTGTATTTTTCATTATTCTTGTTCCTGTTTTTTTATCCTTTTTGAGTTTTATGTGATAATGTTCATGTGCATGAATGTCTGCGGGATAATATGCATGATGCAGCTGCCTTTACTTCCTCACTGTGGTATGTTATGCAATTCTGCTATTAATGCTTGTGAATTTTATACCAGGTTTCTGATGTAAAAAAGAACATAGAAACTGTTCAAGGAGCAGATGTTTATCCTGCTGCACAACAAATGCTTATCCATAAGGGGAAAGTTCTTAAAGATGACACGACACTGGCTGAGAACAGTGTCACTGAAAATAGCTTTATTGTCATCATGTTAACTAAGGTGAGATTGGCTAGAACATCAAGGTCCTTAAGTTCTCTGCCCTCACTCCCTTTGTTTTCTCTCTCTCATGTATGTAAATTTTCAGCTAACTCTTTTAACCTTGCTGACCAAAGTATGCTTTCTTTGTCCTTATTGATACCTGAGCTGACATAAATTTTTCACGTGGCTGTTGAATTTAAAAGGTTTTTGATTAAAGTTTATGATGGCCTAAGATTGCCTTGAACTCTTTAATTTAAGCAAGAAACTAATTGATGATAAGATTAGGATGTCTTGAAATTTAAGATCGGAAAGGATAATTTCTTTTGAAACATTCATTTTAAAGATGCATTGCAAACAAGTTAACCAAAGTGAGGAAGGAAGATGATTCAAAGTTTTAATTTGTGGATTGTACTATGATTTTATAGATGCGAAGCTTTAGAAATTTAAATAAGATCGCCCTAGACTCTTATTTAGGAAGATAGCTACTTGATTTCTTTCATCGAAAAATAGAAAGGATGGCCATTGTTTCCACTTGGACTCTTTGGTGCAAAATTTAAATATTCCAGATACCGTATGCTAATTTTTGTTTTGTAGCACCCTTTGGTCATTTTGTTGTGTGAACTTAAAAAATCATCCTGCTTATGAAGAAACTGTACATTATATGGTTTGGATTACTCTTGTCGTGGAATTTGCCTGATGGTAGAGAGAAATATGGTTGGAATTTGAAGATAATTGAGAAAAAATTGTTACATTCATGAAGTTAGAGATGGTGTTGCTTGCATATGTGCTAAAGAAAGATGCCTAAGATTGTGCTTGAGATTTTTAACTACGCAGGAAGTCTTCATTTTGCATATAAGTAAGAAAACCACACAGGACAAGGCTATCATATTGGATCAGCAAGCCATAATTACTGAAAGTCTGTTACTCTGTTCTTAGTTCCTGTTGAATCATTGTATAATTTACTTTTCTTTTCTTTTCTTTTCATACTTATGGGTTCTTTTTGCAAATATGATAAGAAAGATATATTTATTTGTTTAAGGCTAAATAACACTTGTGGCCTTATTTAAATATTTGCATCTTACAAAATGTCAATTTGTTGCTAAACCAGAAATATGACTTCTTTTTGTTAGATGTTGGCCTTCAACCTAATTGTGTCCTCGTTAATTTTTCATTATTGTGACACCATAACTTTTGGTACTAATTTTGTGCTTTATGCCTACGCTAATGCTAGAATAAGAGTTCATCTGGTGAGGGTTCAACTGCTTCAACAGCTCCTACAACTAAAGTAAGAACAGAATTTGTCACTTCCCTTGCTGGTGTTTGTCATTCTTTTTCTAAATATTACTTACATTGATGCATGCATAATTGATTGTGAACAATTTCTCAATTATTTTCTCCTATTTTCTTCCAATAACATATGAATATGGAAAGCTAATGGCCACTCTGTTTTTCTCTGCTCATTGACTCCATCTAGAGCAGATTAATTTTCAACTAACAATTTTTTATTGATTTATTTAATTTCACAATAATATGTGAATGTGCAGAAACTTAGCTATTAACTTGGAGTCTTGGAGACAATTGTTTTGTGAATTTTGATCTTTAAATTTCTTTTTCAGTAAGAATGTAAATATTTGTTTTCGTTTCATTCTACTATACACTATACAATGATTTAGGGTGAGTTACTTCTGAAAAATGCACAGTATGCGTATGTTGTTTCGTGTAAGTTGTGATTTTCGATGGAAATATTTTATAACTCTTTTCTCATAGTAGATAATATATTTTCTTTGTAGGCTCCCCAGGCAAGTGTACCTCCGCCAGCCCCAACACCAGCTTCTACTGCACCTGTTGCAACTACAGCTCCGTAAGTCCAGCTCTTCCACATTTCTGTTAAGAGACAATGGCTCCACTAAGGATTAATTGTTTAACTGTTTTTTAGGGCTGCACCTGTCACTGAATCTGCTCCTGTTGCTTCAAGTACTCCTGCGTAAGTGTCTGAATTCTCAGATAGTAACTCCATGCTTCTTGTTTGAAGGATGGAAGACATGCTTTTGATTTAATCTGTCTTCAATTGCTTTAAATAGGAGAGCTCCTGCTTTTCCTCTTTTGGCTTTGTATTTCTACAACATTTTGAATAATGTCTCTGGAAACAGGTCAGAATCTGATGTTTATGGCCAAGCAGCATCCAATCTGGTTGCAGGAAGTCACTTAGAGGGAGCAATTCAGCAAATTCTTGATATGGGTGGAGGGACCTGGGATAGGGATATTGTTGTACGCGCTCTTCGTGCTGCTTATAATAACCCTGAAAGAGCTGTTGAATATTTGTATTCTGTAAGTACTTTCCCTAGGTCTTACTTAAAGACAGAGAAGTGAGTGCTTTCTTGGTGAGTGCATCCAGTTGCCAACTTACACATAGGGTTGTTGACATTTTGTTGCTGCCCTTGTTTTGTTGTTCTTTCCTTGATGTAGATTTGGTAATAGCGTAATAGGCTGAGCTCTTCCTGAGAGGTTTCCTGGGTACAATCATTTTATTATTTTTATCATTTATAATTAGATGTAATTCTACTTGCCACTTTGTTTTTTCCCTGCTGTGGTCTATTGGTGGATGATGATTAAATTTCCATACACTGAAAGATACTTCCTTTGTTTCATTTTGCTAGTCCTTTTCAACTTGGTCGCTTAGTTTGCATTTTTTGGTGCAAAAGGTGTGCTATGTGTAGAAATTTGTAAAATCTTTCTTTGATGAAAAGAATTTGAAGAATCTTTAAATAATATGCCTTACATCAAGAAAAATGATATTCATTTTTGTTCCAAACCAAAAACAATAAAAAAAAAGAGAAGAAAAGAAAAAAGGAAAGTTGGACTGTATACCATGGTGGGTTCTAACTGACATTTTATACTGCACTATTGGGATTTCTTGTCACTGTTCTACCGTGTTACACTGTCTTCTGTGAATTTGTTGAGTTCATGTACCTGAGTCTTTACTTTACTCAAAACAATCTTTCTTTTATTAGAACAAGCATTCATTTTGTTTCCTATAATTCAGCATTCTTCTTCTCATTTGATTATAAAATTTTATTGCAAATATTAGGGTATCCCTGAGCAAGCTGAAGTTCCACCTGTGGCCCGTGCCCCTGTAGTTGGGCAAGCCACTAACCCTCCAGCACAGCCTCAACAGCCTGCACAAGTGTCACCTGTTCCTACAAGTGGACCCAATGCAAATCCATTAGACCTCTTTCCTCAGGTAGTTGCTATGCAGTAAGTATTTGATAAACTAATGATGGAGAACTTAAACATTAACTTGTGGTCTTTTATTGGTACAGGGCCTTCCCAATATGGGTGCAGGTGGTGGTGCTGGGGCAGGCACTCTTGATTTTTTGCGTAACAGTCAACAGGTCTCTCTCTGTCTCTCTCTTCATATGATGTATATGCACTTGTGGGTATGACTGACATGTAAAGACCTACCTAGAACTACACTCATTTTACCTTTCTCTGTTTCAGTTTCAAGCTTTGCGAGCGATGGTGCAGGCCAACCCACAAATATTGCAGGTTATTCTCTGGTCCCTTGTTTCTGCTGGTTATGTGTTTTTCGTTTTTTTTTCCCACTTTTTCTGAAGAGTTTTTGTTTACTTATTTTTGCAGCCTATGCTTCAGGAGTTGGGGAAACAAAATCCTCATTTAATGAGGCTTATTCAAGAGCATCAGGCTGATTTTCTTCGCCTGATTAATGAACCTGCTGAAGGTGGAGAGGGGTGAGTCTTGTCATTTTCAGTTGCTCATTTCTTGAACCTAACTGGTCATGCATATCATGCTTATTTTCCATCTTGTGTGTCTTAGGAACATTTTGGGGCAATTAGCCGAGGCGATGCCGCAAGCTGTACAAGTGACGCCTGAGGAACGTGAAGCCATAGAACGGGTAAGTCATGTTTTGCATAAACACTTACTTGGATGTGTGCATGATTCCCTGTAATTATGGACTATTTACCACTCTTCTCCATTGCATGTCGAAATTTAATTTCCTCATTCTGCTCCTATGGCCTTGATTCTTTTCTTTTTGTTGCTTTGATCTTGTGCCTACAATAATATATTTTATAATCTCATTTACTCGCCATCGTTTACAGCTTGAAGCCATGGGCTTTGATCGAGCGACCGTGCTCCAGGTGTTCTTTGCCTGCAACAAGAATGAAGAACTGGCTGCCAACTACCTTTTAGATCATATGCATGAGTTTGAGGATTGACTTGGTAAAGAAAATGTCTAGGCGAAAGTACATTTTTTTTTCTGTCTTTTGTTATTCATCTCCGTACCTGTCTTGACTTTTATTTCTTAATCAAGTGATTGTGAAGTGTTTGGTGCAGACACAAGGGATATCAAGATGTAACTTTCTTTTTAGGAACCCATTACAACGTTTATATACAAAGTGTCTTCGTAATTTTGTGTATATTTAAGAGCAGATTTGCATGCATTCGTTTGCCTTCCAAGTTTCATAATCATTTACTGGACCGAATTTCCTCATCCTTGCCGTCTCAATTATAGTAGTTTTTCATCATTGACATCATATATATTTGATGTATTGTCATTTATATATTATCAATGAATCAAATGTTATCATCCCGATATCAGAGATGAGTGAATCAAATGTTATCCTTTCGATAACACAGACGAGATGGATTGATCACGGTAGCTCCTTTTAATGTTATCGCTCTTTGGGCTTGGAAAATATACAGCAAAAACCAATGACAGCACTACTGCAATGGCCCTTGGTGATAAACAGCAACAAAGAAAGGTTTCAAATGAACATATGAAGCTTTGCTGAGAACTCTTGAGGAACTTTGGGTAGTTCATTGCCTCTCCAAGTCTTGCTCTCTGTCGGCCGTTAGTCGACTGTACAAATGACGAACAACCATTAACAACAGTGCAATGACGGCCGAAAAGAATTGAGTACTCGATTAAAAATCAACGGGGATGAGGGGCATTTAGGAGGGATTGAAATGTTCTTTCAATGAGCACTTGTTGCCAAAATGCGAAGAGACCATGCGCCCATGTTGGAACTGCCATCACTGTTATTGTTCATTTGTGCTGTTGCGCAGGATAAGATAAAAAGCATAATAGAATGTGAAAAGGTCGATTGATCGTGCACTCATTTATCTTTAACTTTATATGATTTGACATCATTGGCTTGAACATTTAACACGTGCGATTAAATTGTTATCGATCAATATGAAAATGATCCAACAAATGTAGTAGGGGACGAAATGTTGGTCATTTAGTAGGGGATCCCTCGTGTTATTGTTCTTTTGCGCTGTTATGCGGATAAGATAAGAAGCACAATAAAATGTGAAGAGGTCATGCGATTATTTATCCAAACTTGACATAATTTGAATTTGATTAGACGTGATTAACTTTTAATTTTTGAAAATGTCTCATAATACGTTTTATTTCAATAATTTTTTAAATGTTAAAACTTTATTATTCATGGAATTGTTATTAAAAAAAAAAATATTCATGAAATCATTTTGTATACACCAAAATGCGGAGAGGCTGCGTGCCAATGTTAGAACTCCATTAGTTTTATTGTTCATTCGCCATGTGCGGATAAGATTTGAAGCATAATAAAATGTCACGAGGCGGTGCACTCAGTCATATGAATGTCAAATATTCAGAACTCCAAATGACCTGATCCTGATTTGACATCGTCAACCCTTTGATTAACCTTTATCCTTTGCAATCACGCTTTTATTTCAATCATTTTTTTCTTGAAAAAGAAAGGACAGTAGAGTTTAACACGTAAGACTTAATTCACTTCGATCAGTGAGGAAATGATGAAACAAACGTAGTAAGTGCGAAGGCGTCCACGTTTCTTTCCCACTTTTTTCTCCGCGTGAAGACCTACAAGATGTGTGAAAGTGACCCAAATGGAAAATTCGGTTGAAAAGATCAATCATATCCTGCCTTTCGGGTCAAAAGTTGGTGCAAGAATAGATAGGTCCTGGTGGTCACAGTCGGCTTGACTTCGCTTTTATCATGCCAGAGGCAAATGCATGGCCATGGTGCATTTGGGGTGCAGCACTAATCTGGGAAAAACACTGGTTTCGGGTTTAAGGTTGGAGTTATCCAAGCTTTCGGTTTGTTCGTGATGAAACGTATGCAGGGCAACAAAACAGAACGGAGAAGAGAATCATAGTATATATTAAGGGTGTTATTGCCTATCGGTTTCTCTTCGTTCTCTCTGTGTTTGTCATCTCTTTTATTGCTTCCCTGCTGGACTTCAGCAGTTTGGAATCCGATAATGATAATTATAGCACTAAATGATCTTCAATGTATATGCTTCCACAAGATTTCTTAAGGGAATAAAAAAAAGAAAAAGGATAACCCTATGTAGCCTGGTCAAGCAATGTTATATATACAAAATTATTGTTTAATTTGTTAATAATAAAAGAACAAAAATTTAACTCTTTTGTTCTCAACATGTGTTGCGGGTGCTGCATATATGAAATCATGCTGTGAAATGGATGGTTTAACCTCAAATGTTCTTGATAAGATTAGGGTTTTTTCGAATAAGTTTATGTTTAAGTTATTTTAAAAAGTTTGGTTTCATGTTTTAATATTTTAAAATCTAATTAAGGTTTCGAGTCTTTAATTAAAATACTAAGTACTTAAACAACTCAATTCTAGCATTTAAAAAAAAAATTTAATTAATTATTGAATAATTATATTTTTGCTACCGCTGAACCAAAAAAAGAAAATTATCTTGTTAGCCATTATCAATGAGGCCTACCAATGAGGAAGTGCCGTCAGAGTGCAACGTGTAAGGATTGGATGGTTGAACTTGTCTCAATCCCCAAATATTCCCAATCTTTTCTTGTTTTTACGATATTTTTAAGGCCACTCAAATTGTAACAGTACTGTCTGTCTTCCAGCAATGATTAAGGAAAGTCCAATTCCCTATTTCGTGAACCGATTCCTCACCTTACCAATCTTCACTTCCTATATCTACCCCTCAATAATTCAATGTGAAAACCACCCGAAAACAATCAAAAGAAAAAAAAGAGAGAGGAAAGATATGTACATATATAAGCTTTGATTATAGGAACAGAAAAAGCAGGTAAGGTAGAAGAAAAGTTCATTTGTTTCTGTCCTTTACAGGTTTAAGTCTACCTGATTGTTTCTTCCTTTTTGACTATGTTTTCCCGCCAGAAATTGCATTTATGGCATCCCCATTCCCATTGATGATCAAAGAGTTGAGTGGAAAGTACTGAAAATAGAGCTCGAGATTTGACACAGTGGAGAAAGAAGGGAGAGAGTGGAATTATGGAGAAGAAAGATAGCTTTGGAGGTTCTGAAAATGTGGCTGATCAGCAGAGTGACAGACCTGTCGATGAGAATAAGGGTGGGATTAAGACAATGCCCTTCATCTTAGGTAAGCTTCATTTATAGTTGATAGCGGTTGAAATCTAAGATTGTTATTTTTTTAAGCTGACATTACTTGATGCAGTGAATGAAATATGCGAGAAATTCGCAATGGTGGGATTCATTAAAAACATGGTTAACTACCTGACAGAGCAGCTTCATATGCCACTGACAAAAGCAGCCAACACAGTCACTAACTTCAATGGTACCTCCAGCTTAACGCCATTGCTTGGGGCTTTCATTGCTGATTCATATGCTGGGAAATTCTGGACTATCACTCTTGCAACAGCTATATACCTGCTAGTAAGAGATAGATTCAGTTTCCCATTTATTGTTTTTAGAGATTTCCCTGGAATGCATGTTACTTTCATTTTGTGAGAGCGATTCCATTGTTTTTATAGTTGGGAAGAAGCTTCGAATCTTAGCCAAAACTCAGTTGAACTTTCCAAGATAGGCTACTAAAATTTGGTTCAATCAGTTTAACAAAACCGAGTGTTAAAATTTTTTTCCATCTGACCAGGGAATGATAAGCCTAACACTCTCAGCAGCGCTGCCACAGCTAAGGCCACCACCATGTGAAGGTGACCAAGTTTGCCAAGAAGCCAATGGCAGACAATTGGCTGTTCTCTACCTGTCTCTTCTACTTGCAGCAATAGGATCAGGCGGGATCCGGCCATGCGTGGCGGCGTTTGGGGCGGACCAATTTGTTGAGGAGGACCCTAGGCATCCTAAGAAGACATGGGTGTTCTTCAATTGGTACTACTTTGTATTGGGAGCCTCAATACTATTGGCATCAACTGTGCTTGTCTATGTTCAAGACAATGTTGGATGGAGCTGGGGCCTCGGGATTCCTACCGTTGCCATGGCCTCGTCAATAATCGTTTTTCTGATTGGTTACCCTCTTTACCGAAATCTGGATCCTGCCGGATCTCCGTACACTCGTGTGTTACAAGTCTTTGTTTCCGCATTTAAGAAGAGAAAGATTCCCTTGATTTCTGATCCTAAATTTTTGTATGTGAACGAGGAGCTTGATGCCTCAATTTCCACCGATGGTCTGCTTCTTCATACAAAACAATTCAAGTAAGTTGCACACTTCAAAAATGAATAGTTGTCAAGTTGTTAACCAGCCTAATTTCATAATGATGAAAGTTAAGCTGTCTCTAACTCATCTTGTACTGCAGATTTTTGGACAAGGCTGCAATCGTGACTGAAGCTGATACCCTCAAATCGTCAGAAAAACCGAATTTTTGGAGACTGAACACCGTTCATAGAGTTGAAGAGTTGAAATCTATATTAAGAATGTTCCCAATTTGGGCAGCTGGTATTCTCTTTGCAACATCCTCTGCTCAACAAAGCACGTTTTCACTTCAGCAAGCCAACTCAATGGACAGACACCTCACGAAGTCCTTTGAAATCCCTTCCGCCTCCATGTCCGTCTTCGCCATGTTCTCCATGCTCATCACAATAGTCTTATACGACCGCCTGCTGGTCCCTGTTGCCCGCAGGTTAACAGGGCTCGACCGAGGCATAAACTTCCTGCACCGGATGGCTATAGGCTTTTTCATTTCAATTCTAGCAACTCTAGTCGCTGGATTCATTGAAGTGAAGAGGAAACATGCAGCCTCAGTGAATGGTCTTATTAACAGCCCAAAATCCACAATTCCCATCTCAGTTTTCTGGCTTGTGCCACAACATAGCCTCCATGGTATTGCCGAGGCTTTCATGATGATTGGTCACCTGGAATTTTTCTATAACCAAGCCCCGGAGAGCATGAGGAGCACAGCTTCAGCTTTGTTCTGGACATCGATCTCGGCTGGGGACTACACAAGCACACTCCTGGTTACCCTAGTGCACAAGTTCACCGACTGGCTTCCTAATAAGAACTTGAATAAGGGAAAGTTGGAGTATTTTTACTGGTTGCTCACAGTTTTGCAAGTTCTAAATATTGTATACTACTTAATGTGTGCAAAATTTTATACTTTCAAGCCCCTTCAGAGTAAGAAAACAGAAGATTGCGGTGAAGGGGTTGAGCTCGCTAGCCAGGTTTAGCTTCATGCATTTGCTTAATCACCATGATTAGGAACACCAAGCATAGCTTTGTACACAAAAAAATAACATGGTTAATGTACGCCTGGCTAGAACGTATTGCTACCTATATATGATGACCTTGTTTCCTCGTATATAATTTGTCTCTAGTTCTGAACTTTGTGCTTGACTCAAACCAATAAATTGTTCTAATGCTTAAGCCCAAATTGTACTTGGATCTGATACATATAATTGTAAAATTAAGTCAAGCTCATGCATAATCTCAAACTCCATTGACATGTAGTTTAATGTAATGATACCATAAAAAATGAGACCAACCTGTATTTTTTGTTTAATATACTTTATAATTGAACAAGTGATTGACTATGTTTATTGATTACCATGACTTTCAAACCCTCATAATTTTAAGCTACCAAACCATATTGAATATTGACCCTTGACTGACTATATACAAACAAGTCTTATCTCTATACACCATTTGTATTTAATTAAGTATTTTCTCTACTATTTGTATTTAATGATTGATAATCGTTGATCATTTATAGGAATGCATAAGTTTTATGACAAACATTAATATTTCATACTTTTGTCATTATTGACGAAAACAATGCATTAATAGATTAAATATTCATACAAGTAACAACCAACAATTATGTTAGTAAAAATAAAAAAGAAATAAATTAAATTCCCTTTCGTTTGCTTAATTATCAAATTGTTAAAAAAATTTATATTCGATGAGATGCGTTGTCTTTATATTTATCTTATATAGTTATATTTATATTTATATCGTCTCTATTTTCCTGCATGTGATTTCTGTTTATCTTTTTGTTCAATCTCTAATATTAAAATAAATATACAAATTATTTAACTAGAGTTAATATACAATACTATTATCTTTAATAGTCAGAACAAAAATTACAGCTCATTGGGAGTATAGGACAATGACCCAAAAAGAAAAGAAAAGAAAAGAAAAGAAAGAAGACACAGAAACATATACCAAAAAGTTGCACTAAATTTACATATATCTTAAAGAATCAGAGATTGTTTGGTGTTCTTCTTAAAGCCAGACATACAGTATAGCATTGGAAAGAGAAAAGAGACCAATTAGAGCTCAACAAGGCTATTGACATAACCAACAATACTTGCTTTGCTATCAATGTTAATTTCACCCAAAGAATAAGAGGCCTTTTTCTTCATGTCGTAAGAATAAAATGTGTTCCCATTCCGAAGCAACACCATGCGTGTCACCGCTTACAAACACCACACTTCCAAGACCATGACCATACCTGCTGGAAAATTGATAGGAAGTATCCAGATTGATGTCAGATCGGATTTTTACCCAGGTCCTGGCATCGCTGCGCAATCGCATGGTATTCGAGTAAGAATTAGACAGCACACTCACGTATAAGCTCCGACCAAGTACATAAGCTACACAAAGCTGTCCATTCATCATGTCTAAGGCCCCATTCATTATGCCCCGAGATGCAAAAGAGAGGATCTGAGACCTCTCTGATGTGAGATCAAATGCAATAACTCCTTGACTCGACAGCCAATAAACAGTGCCATTCACATGAACACCCGACTTCGGCAGGAGCTTCCTATCACCAAAGTAAATCTCACCAGAAGTTCTCCGTGATCCTTTTTCAGAGGAATATATGTCAAACTCATATCCACCAAGTTCAGATGGAACGGCACAAACCAGCTTATAATCAGCAATGACGGTTCAAATAGGAGCACTACAGCAGGGTCTGGCCCATGATGAGCATCTGGTTTAATTTGGAAGTTTCTACCATTGCTTGGTAACAGCGTTGCAGATATAGTAAGCCTGGTACCCAGCAGGTCCCTGGCAACACAATAGCCCATTGCAGGAGGTCCGAATATCTACAGGTTCAGGCAGAAACGTTAAAGATGGGTCTGGAACACCATAAGCCATGGGATCAAGAGACATGAACGATGGCTCGCCTGCTTGTGTTTGATAAAAGAAGCCAGAGGTAGAATGCAAATAAATTGATTGATTGTGAGCAAAGAAAGGTGTTGATATTTGATGCTTCCATCCCCGACAAACTCCAGTGCACTGAAAAAGCGATTTAGCAGGAAGGTAACGAAGAGCAATCTCCCCTATTATGTTTTTTAGATCCATGTAAATGTTATTTTTGTTCCCATAGTTAGTCAGCTTCTTTCTTTTATCCATTTTAACTCGAGCTTTCCTCACCCCACAAGCTGCAACCTAACCTCAACAATATAAAACTGTAAATTATATATAGAAATATATAGATTAATAATAATTTTATTCATAATTTAATTCTAATTAATTAACAATATTGTAATATAACTCCAATAAAATATTATAATCTAATTACGTAATAGTATTAAATAATAACTCTAATTAAATAATTTGTATATTTATCTTAACGGGTAGAAAAATTATCAATATTTATCTTAACATCGAGCATGAGGACAGGTTATTGGAAGACAGCACCAATCTTGATATATACAGCCAACAATTCTATTAAGTTTTTGAACACGTACTATGTAAGGGAGAGACTAGTGACAACCAGTCAAGCTACAGACAAATTACAGCAACCGAGGAACAAAAGCAAATGAAACACACCAGGACAAAGAACAGGCAGGCATTGCACCAAACAGCATCCGTAATCCTGTTTTTTATTGGTTACTCACTTTATCGAAATCTGATTCAGGAAGAAAGAGGCTCTCCTGGGTTCTGGTTCAAACTTGTTGTGTTGGAATGAAGAACTTGATGCCTCAATATCCAAAGATGCATGGGGTGTTTCATCAGATACTAATTTGTACGAGAGTGCAGATTTTGTTGACATGGCAGCTATTGTGACAGAAGAAGACAACCTCAGATCATCAGAAATAAAAAAACCCATATTATCTTAAAATTCTTAAATCATTGTCTCGAAAATGATTACTTCAAATTGTAATAATCTAAAACAAAAAACAAAAAAAGGTTGCAATTTGCCGACATTTGGGCATATATCAACCTTAGTTATCGTGATGTGTGTTCTCTTGTGTCTGTCAAAGCATCCCACTTTCTTTATAACTTTTCCAGTATCAGAACTGTGGCTTAGCCAAAATCATAGTGCAAGCAACTTTTAGCATGAAGTTGAGGACCACAATTTTGGCATTTGCTAACACTAGGGACCAAAACTTCACCCTGCTGTTCATGTGAGTTGAACAGAAATGCCTCCCCCCTTTCTTTTCAGCCTCAAAAACAATACCCTTTTGATTATTTTTTCAAATGCATGTGCATAAGAAACCTGCCGTTATCTGTTCTTTTTGCGTCTCGTCTCAACGTGATCTAAAACCAATCTCGGCATTTTTGTGCAATATAGTCCAAAGCAAGAGAATTTTTGTGTAATGTCCTCTTTATATTATGGCACACATCATTCCGCATCAACAAATCTCATCTTAGATTGAATATGAATAAGAAGATTATGATGGAGAACATGTAGCAAACAATTTTTTAAAGCAAACTGAACGTTAGAAGTCAAGATAAAAATTTAAAAATCATAAATGGGCATATTCATAATTTTAGTATTTGTCTTGTTTAATTAAGAGTCTTACATAAGAATAGTAGATACAATAGATTTTATTTTATTTTATTTTACTTGGACAACAAGTAAATATAGGTTTATGGTAGAATACTTTCTTATTTTAACTTACTTTACTTACACTCCAAATTTAGGTTAAATAGGATTAAACTATTATAAATAACACACTTAGGCTTAGACAATTTAAACTTATCTTTTATGAATTATTGAATGATAATATATTTTCTCTCAAATTTTGAATGTAAGTTTCTATGTTAGAAACTTATTTATCAATCTTAAAGGCTCTGTCGAGTGCAAATTTTTATTTTTATGCTAATTCGTTACGTCACCTATATATACGTATCCCATCCTAAATTGGATATGAATGTGTGAATAGAAGATTAAGACGTATACGTATCCCATCCTAGATTGAATATGAATGTGTAAAGATTAAGACGTATACTTGAACCTGAATCATTACATATATATTATGTCGATTATAAATTCAATAAATTCTAATACAATATGTCTTTTAGACGTAAGGATTTCTTTTTTCTATTTAATGCTTTGTTTTTTTATCAAATATGAAGAGAAAACAATACATTAATTACAAAATTCTTTCTATAACATAACACCTTCAATGCATGATTCCTTAGGAAGCAAATCTCCCTTAAGGATTTGTGATACGCTTGAATTAACATATATACAATATAAGAGGAAGCTAATGAAGCAATGACTCCCCCGTGGCTTTTCAACAATCGACATTTTTTCCTCATTTAAGTTACTAATTCTCCATGAAAAATTTCATAAAATTCATCTAATGAGTTTATAATAATTTAATTACTTGTCTTATATAGCTTAACTATGTGATTGAGGTACATATCATTAGAAACGTCTCTCTTGACTAAAATTTCATCAAAATATTCCTAAATGGAAATTTTCATCTAGATAATTCATATGGCCTCCATAGTGAAGAAACAAAAAATCCTTAATTAAAAGAATGAATAACAAAAACGAAAAACAAAAGAAGAGAGAAAAAAGAAAACCATTGCCATTAATTAGTACAACCTTGTCATCTATCATGTGGGTGCCAATTAAGTTTCGTGTGGTCTCTTTCTGAAAAAGCCTTAACGTGAGTGTCATAAAGGCAGTTTTGAACAAATTTTCCAAATTAATTAAAGCATTTTCCATTAAATTAATTCAGCATTTGAACCCGAAAAAGCATAATAAAATTTTATAAAGTGATCATCCCAGGGAAGGTCACAACTAATCTTCCAAGCCAGCTCCATTTTTCCCCATGGATTGAGACTTTCTTGACTTGGTTTTTTTTTTTTTCCAGTATAGCAATTAGGCATTGGCGCAACGTTTTCTTTGCTAGTTCCATGTTCATTTATAAGCTAGGTGATTGCTACGCTTCGATGGCTATTCTCCTTAGCCCTACTCTGGTTGATCCGGTGTAGAATACGCATTAACTGTTTTTTATACTGTTTAGTGCCGGGGGTGTTTTAAGTGATGATGAAATAATTCCATTTGTTGGAATGCTGATTCATTTTTGTTCTATCGGTCTGGTTCGTAAGGTGTTGCGATGATCCAAGACCTTACATGTAATGCAGAAAATCTACCTTTCGGCATGGAAAATCAAAATTCAGAGTGGTGATCAAAGATTCCTCCACAGTTCCAGCCAACAAAATCATGGAAGAAAGATCGAATTTGCTCTTTTGAAATGACTCAACGACCTACCGCCAGATCTGGGTTCATTTCTTTTTTCACTAAATCAATAAGCACAACGCACGCTGAAAGAGACCCTAAGGACTACGTGCCCTTTCTAAAGGACACACACATATGCTGTCACCGGCCCCCCCTTTCTCATATGGTTACGTGCTCTTTTTCGTTTCCATTTTCCCTGCCATGTTTATGCAAAAAGATAGCAGGTGCAGCATACCCAAACTCAGAAATTAACATCCCTTTCTAGAACTCCATAAACTGAAACAGATCAAATTGGTTCAGGCAATGGGGTTGGTCTTATCTATAAAAAAACCAAAACTTTTAAGGTCCACTTGGTCGGCTAAGTATTTCAAGAAGGGTCCATCTTTAGACTTCTTGGCCATAAGCCACCCTACTTGGTGAGTTACCCAGATTAATCAAGGAGCAGACAAATTATTAGCAACGTTTAAAACAAAAAAAGAAAAGAAAAGAAAATAATGATGAAACAATTGATTTGATTTTGACCTGATTCCAATCACGGGAGACTAAGCAAAGTTGCAACACGTGGTAGAGACAAACCATACTATTCATGCTACTTCCATCAAAGAACAAAAACGAAGTCCTATTGGTATTTCTCTGTTTTGGTAAGAGATTTTTTTTTCTTACAATTTCGTTCTGATCGACAAGCATCCTCTCCTGGATTGTGCTTGCATCATCTCACACGTCAAGTCCATGAGAGTTTTCCTTTGTTAATTGCTGTGAAAAAAGGTTAATAAAGGAGTCATCTAGAAGATTATCGAACCCTTCAACGTCTTAATTAGTAGGTTTTTCCATCATTTTCTATGAATAATGCTGAAGCAATTCTTTAGCTTTATGCTAAGCACCAAATGTTCAGCCTTCGTGATACTTACCAAACAAAGCAATAACCCCCCACTGCAAGCCATTTTTATGTACTATATACTCAATTGAAATTTTTTAAAAGCATTCGAGTTTTTGGTTTATTGGCTGATACATAATTTCTCTACGGATTTGAATCCCCTTCTCTTAAATTCAAAAAATAAAAAATAAAATTTCTTACAGAAATATCTTATACATAAGTATTGGTATATACAATAATAATATTTTCTTTTAAATGTAAAATCAAGAATTGCAAGCATTTTTTGTTAGATTACTTATTTGTAAAAATGTTTGCATTGATCATACCAAATTGTTTCCCCTTTTGGACCTAAAAATGTGGTTAGGCCAATGATAATGAGTGTTTGTAAATCAAGGAATTGTTAAGGTATTATATATATATATATATACTATATAGGAAAATGTTTTCTCATTAGATAATTTTTATGCATTAGATAAAAAAATATTTTATTAATTTAAACAAGGGATAAAGCAGGATTTAGTCATCAAATTTTTTAAAATTTGTACATATTTTAAATATATTGAGCTTTTATTTGGCTCAAATCGAATTAGGAGTAAAGTAATTTTTTCGTCACTGATGGTCCAATATTTTAAACAATTGTTCTTACACAACTTTTCATTTTTTTTTTCATTTAAAGTTTGAATCAAAATAGAAGAGTGCAATGATTTTTGTGGTGATTTATGGCCAAAACACAAACAACATGGATGCCATGGAGAAGTTGACATACCAAGGGGGAAAAGAGTAGGCCATGTAGGCGTAGCTAGTTAGCCAAGTAATGTATCCTGCATAGAATATTCAGTCCACTATTCCCTCTCAACAAAAAATAAAAAATAAATTATTTTTTTCGATGAAATTGATTATTCTGAATCTGTAATTTTT
This sequence comes from Theobroma cacao, assembly GCF_000208745.1. Taxonomy (NCBI): domain Eukaryota; kingdom Viridiplantae; phylum Streptophyta; class Magnoliopsida; order Malvales; family Malvaceae; genus Theobroma; species Theobroma cacao. Next base: position 40,699,393 of record NC_030851.1, read on the forward strand.
TTTTTATAGAAGAAAATTAACAGTAAATTGTACAAGAATTATTGCTATGTGGGAATTGAATTTAATATCCTTAAATCAAGTTAAAGTTAAAAATTTTACCCATTCATCTATTGTTTTCCTCATTCTTCACATTTTTATTTTTATTTTTCAATGCTTCAAGAAGTGTTGGCACCCCGTAACCCACCATGCAAAAGATGACGAAATTAAATTGTCTGATATCTTATCTCTTTATGGCTTTTGAACAGTCTTTCTCATACAATTATTCAGAGAGGTTGGGTCAAGTCCATTCCCCCCATGTAGCAATGGAGGATAATATATATACAAACCAACAAAAATGATTAAAATAACAAAATTTCTTTGTCCCTTGCCTGTCCATATGTCACTTTTATATTTAATATTTGTGAAAGTTCGCTGTCATCCATCCAACTCTTGACACTGCTCAATCTGTGGCCATGGATATTTTGCAGTGAATTCTCTGTTTACAAGAGGTAAAAAACCCACTTCAATTAGCCCTTATAAATAGGCTTCCATGTACACCATTTCATTCCAGGCACACTAGCAAGGTCTAGAGCACAAAAATGGAGAAAATGGAGGAGAGTAATAAAAAAGAAACCAATGTTAAAAGGCAGAAGGGAGGAATGATCACCATGCCTTTCATTTTTTGTAAGTTTTGTTAATTTTATGTGTATATGCATGTGTGTACGTGCATGCGTTTATGCGTAATTACGTGTGTATAATGAATTATGAAATTTCTTATTGTATTTTCGACTTTGGCTTAATTTATTGCTGGTTTTGTTTATGGATGCAGCAAATGAGGTCTGTGAGAAATTGGCTGTGGTAGGATTCAATACTAATATGATTAGCTACCTAACGACTCAGATTCATATGCCATTAACCAAAGCTGCCAACACTGTGACGAACTTCGGTGGAACTGCTAGCTTGACACCGCTGCTTGGTGCCTTCATAGCCGATTCATACGCCGGACGTTTCTGGACTATAACAGTCGCTTCCATCATATATCAAATGGTAAGATCCATGAAAGAGATACTTAACCTTTGGCTTGTAGTCGAGAATTCTCGCTAGAGGAAGGATCAAAGATTCTGTGTTGCTTTATGTCAACATCAAGCTAGCCTTCCCTTCCCTTTCCTTTTTGGGTTTCTGAAGTCGTAATTATTAACAAAAGCTTTGCTCTTGAATCAGGGGATGACATCTTTAACTCTATCAGCTATACTTCCACAATTCAGGCCGCCACCATGTAAAGGTGAGGAAGTGTGCCAGCAAGCTACGGCAGGACAGTTGGCAATCCTGTATGGATCTCTCCTACTAGGAGCCTTGGGGTCAGGAGGGATCAGACCTTGTGTGGTTGCATTTGGGGCAGACCAGTTCGATGAAACCGACCCAAAGCAATCAACCAAGACATGGAAATACTTCAATTGGTACTACTTCGTCATGGGGGCATCAATGCTGGTGGCTGTGACAGTTCTTGTCTACATTCAGGACAACTTCGGGTGGGGATGGGGCCTCGGAATCCCCACCATTGCCATGTTCCTTTCGATCATCACTTTCATCGCCGGTTACCCACTTTACCGGCACATGGATCCGGCAGGGAGTCCGTTCACCCGCTTGTTACAGGTTTCGGTGGCAGCTTTCAAGAAGAGGAAATTGACCATGGTTACTGATCCACAGTTGCTGTACCGGAATGAAGAGCTTGACGCAGCAATTTCTTTAGGTGGAAAACTTGTTCACACAGAACAAATGACGTGAGTTGTGTCTTTTCCTTCCTTCGTCTCCTCCAACAAACAGACAAATTTGCATTAGTTCATTGTCATAATTAAGAGGAAAAACAGGCTACTCATCAATGGAATCGAATCGGTCTAGAAACCGACCGTAATAATAAATAGAATAGTAACATCAGATTCAGACCATGTTGTTTAAAGAGAATAGTACCTTATGATTTGAGACATAAAACAAAATAATAAAGTATCTATCTTATCTTATTAAATTAATATTAATTATATAAAATAAAAACTAAAAAAATTAAAAATTCTTTAATTATTTGTAGTTTACTCTTTTTTTAACCATTTATAACTCTTACTTTTTTGTAGTTCATATTAATTTTTTAATATTAAAAGTAAAAAAGGGCATTAATTTTTTTCCATGTCAAGTCTAACATGAACGACTGATGCAGTAAATGCAAATTAATGATAAAATTTCTCACTTTGCAATTGATCAGGTCTTCTCATATCTTCTTTTCAGTTTTCTAAAATGGAAAACTGGGAAGTAGATAAGATCTGCTTCGAGGATTTGATCGTTACCCAACTTTCTTTATTAGTCAGAGTCAGTTTTAATTGTTAGGATGGGAAAAAAGAGTCAATTATTTCTGAATTGTACAATAATTGGGAGCTAGGGCCACAACCCTCAAATCCTTTCAGCACCACCACAGACACACTTGATCCCTACCATAATTGCATGTTAGCAAAGAAAACAGAAGAGCTTTTTTAGTGTCTTTATCAGAAACAAATACACCTGCAAATTCCAGCGGACACTGAGTGCAATTTGTGGGATTATCTGCTCCTTAGCTGGCCCCTGGCAGGCTTGGCCTGGAGAGGAAAGCCATGGAAATTATGAATATCGGCCCTCTGATAATGCTGAAATAAGTTGAAAAAGTTGACTTGTCTTTTGTTTGCATGTGTATTAGACCAAACATTGATTGATACCAAAAACATATAGTATGTTATTAAAGCTTAAATTTGCTTGCAATAACATGGTTTTAGCTTGAAAGTAATGATATGGGTCTAAGTAATGTATATGGGTGAATTGCAGATTTCTTGACAAGGCAGCCATTGTGACTGAGGAAGATAATGTGAAATCCTCTCAAGCTCCTAATCTATGGAGACTAAACACTGTGCATCGAGTTGAGGAACTGAAATCTGTGATCCGAATGGGACCAATATGGGCAGCAGGAATCCTCCTCATCACAGCTTATGCTCAGCAGAGCACATTCTCCCTCCAACAAGCCAAAACCATGGACAGGCACCTGACAAAATCCTTCGAAATCCCTGCTGGTTCCATGTCTGTCTTCACCATGGTCTTCATGCTCTTCACCATAGCCCTTTACGACCGGGTTCTAGTCCGCATTGCCCGCAGATTCACGGGGCTCGACCGGGGTATCACCTTCTTGCACCGGATGGGAATCGGATTCGTGATATCAGTGTTAGCCACTCTTGTAGCAGGCTTCATCGAAATAAAGCGTAAACAAGCAGCTTTCGCTCACGGGCTTCAAGACAAGGCTCACGGTATCATCCCCATCTCAGTTATCTGGCTCGTGCCACAGTACGCCCTCCATGGAATAGCTGAAGCTTTCATGTCGATCGGACACTTGGAATTCTTTTATGATCAGTCACCTGAAAGCATGAGGAGCACTGCTACTGCACTGTTTTGGACTTCAATTTCAGTTGGGAACTACGTAAGCACGCTGCTGGTTTCTTTAGTGCACAAATTCAGTGCTGGACCTGATGGATCAAATTGGCTTCCGGATAATAACTTAAACAAGGGAAAGTTGGAGTATTTTTACTGGTTGCTCACCGGATTGCAGGTTGTTAATCTTCTTTACTACATCTGTTGCGCCAAGGTCTATACTTACAAGCCGATTCAAATCCATAGCAAAGACAGCGAACCTGAAAAAGATGGATTAGAGCTTGCAAGCACGGTTTAGTCTGCATTTCCAGGGTCTATCTAGCTAGTTAATGATACATCTTGTAGAGTAAGTTTAGGAGATTTTAATCTGAATCATAAGCATGTAAAATACTAAATAATAATAGAAAAAAAAACGCACTGCAAGAATTACATTTTCTGATAGATGAATCATAAAGAATTTCGAAACCACTCTGTTTTTTCTTTCTCTTTTTTTCTTTCTATTAATTTTGGTTTACCAAGCAAATTAAGCAAGAGCAAGAGAGACAAGAATATTCCTTAATACTAAACAATCAATATCGTCTTTCTTTTTTGTCTTAAACTAGAAGGAAAAGTGGGGTGTCCTGATTTTCAAATTTGGCTGGTCTTAGTTATGGAAAATTGATGGCAGAAGGGCAATTGTCCATCCCAAGTTCCCAACTGATTCAATTAAACAATAATGATGATAATTGATTAAGGGAGTCTACTTGCATTTTCGGCCAAAATTAATTGTGACCCAAAATTTTCCTTCCATCTCATCGAACAGGCAAGAAAGCAACGAGTAACGACCGAAAAGGGAAACAACATGGAATCGAGGACCATATGTCTGTGAAGCTTTTTCCTAACCCAATGCCCCAAGTTCTTTCCTCAGGCTGACCGTGTTTCTAGTATGACCTCTAACATATTCCCATACACTTGTCAAGTTGTCATGTTTTTCCACAACGGGAAGAGATATGAATCAATCCCAACACGTAAAAGCTCTAGTCCAAATTAACCTTTGACGTCTTTCTCTACCTTTTCTTGATCCTATGATGATTCCCAGAGTGAATGGTTAATTCTTAGAACATGAAATTGTAAAACCAAAAAAAATCATATATAGCCATGGATGAAGCAGACAATGATTTTGATGATTCTCGAACGAAGATGGCAATGACAACGAAAACGCCTTTGTCGGCTATAGTGGAGGCGTTTGAGGAGCTGTCGGAGTTCTTGGAGTGTCAGATGAAGGATGAAGAGCTTCGGTTGGATAAATTCTGTGATGCATGTTCTTTAGTTTCTGTTCTTTTCAGCTGCCTCGGCCTTGCTTTCAAGTTTGCAGAGATGGAGTACGTCGCCAAGGTTCATTGCCCTATTTTTTTTTAATTCTTTAAACTTGATTCCTTGTACGTTGGACTATGAACATTGATAGCATTTTGAAATCTCCTTTTGGAATCCATTGAACCTGTGACTGGTGCCAATCAATGCAAACCTTACATGTTACATAATGAGGAACTTCTTCCACTTTGTCAAGGTCTAGTTTCCTGGGATTTGTATCAATGAATTCGATGTTCATTTTGGGTTTGATTTGCACCCCACCATTTGATCAAAGTCAGGGTGTTCTGTTATTTGCATGAGCTGATGCTCTCCCAAATCTGATCTACTTTGTGCTCTTGCATTCTTTATGAATACCCATTACCTTGATCTGACGAATGATTTAATGTTTTCAGGTACATGATCTTGTGGAAGCATCGAAGAGATTTGCCACTCTAGAAAACGTACTTGATCTAGATGTTGCACATGACACAGTGAAAAAGCCTGGAAGCCATTCGCGTAATCTGCGTCGAGTTAGACAGGGTCTTGACCTCATCCGGGCTTTATTTGAGGAATTTCTGTCATCTGAGTATGTTTTTGCATTTTTTTCCCCCTTTTTCATGCACTTAAATTCCAAAGATGCAAAATGATTCCCGGTGCTTTCTCTGACAGAATAACACCTGAAACTGAGGAAAAGAAACTAGAGGCAGAGAGTTTAGACTTTTTGAGTCTTGCAATGCTTGTTGCTTGCTCTGGTTTAGTATATAAGAACATGCATTTCTTAGACATCAATGACTGATTTTCATGCATCATGGATGATCTATCTGTGACTGCTTTTTTTTTATTGCAATTTCATAGTCTATCTGCGATGCAACTGTTTGTAGCATTGGTGATAACCTAATCAATGTAATCGAAAAGAAAAGTCTGTTTTCTGTTTGCCTCATTAGTTTAGGTCTTCTTCTTGGAGAGCTACATGTTCTTTTGTTACAAGCAAGTAATTCTCCTTGTAATCCTGTCATCTAATGCTTCGGTTTTTCTTTCTGAATTCTAGGGATTACTCTTTAAGGGAAGCAGCTTCAACAGCTTATGCTCAAGTGTGTGCCCCATACCACACATGGGCTATCAGGACTGCTGTTTCTGCTGGAATGTATACTCTTCCAACAAGGGAACAGCTTTTGCTGAAGCTCAATGAGACAGGTGAGTTTGAATGAAATTTATGCATGAAGTTCTTGGCTGGCTAATATAGTCCAATGGATAAATGTTTTACGAAATTCTGCACCTTTGAAGAAACAATGTATTTCAGGAGTAAGGATTAGCTGTGCTCTCCTCATAACATTTTGTCTTGAATCTTGATCAATGCCTGCACATTTGTCTGATTCAGGAGAGAGCAAGATAGCAGATGGATACTTAATTAATACCTGCCTACATATATCTATAGATAAATTATAATGACAGCATATAACTATTTAACCAGACAAAGGGGAAAAGGGTTTAACCTGCTCATGCTTTCTCAAGCTTTTGTTTCCCTTGAATTGGCATCTATGAAAACTTTGCTGGTGCACACACCCTATCTCACTTTTTCCTCTTCTAACTGGTAAGGGGCCAAAGCCATCAATAACATCTGGGTTGGAAGCTTAAACTGTGATTTACATCAGATGTTCCCAGAGGCTTAGAATTAATCTTCAACAAGATATGATGCACTTCCTATGACAGATTTTAAGTCAATCAGAAAATATCATGTTCTAATAGCAGAGAAGAAAATGAGAAATCTAAGATTCAGCTGACATGATCCTTTTCTTTATATGTATTAATCAACATTTTTTGCAGATCATACAGCAGAGAAGAAAATGAGAAGGTATATCAAAGCTTCACGCGCTGTAATAGAGTACATTGACAAGCTTTATATTTCTAGGAACATCACCTTGGACTGGTGAATTATATCAGCTAAGAGAGTGTCAGAGAAAAATGCACAGAATCTTCCATTCAAGCAGCAACAAAATCCTTCATGCATCTCATTGTTCTAGCTAGTTGCCTGTTGCCAAAGGTGAATTCTTTGCACCTGCCTGGAAGCATCGTAACATTTTACTGCAACAGTCTATGACACCATCCTTCTTTTTCATTGTTCATTCTGCTTATTTCTATTGAAGTAGTCACATAATATCAGTTTTGCTGCGATTGTTGGAGTATATTCTTGAGATCAAGAGCAGAAGTTGTAACCAATATTTTTTAATTATTCATGTAAGAAAGAAGCTCAGGTTATTTGTAGACAAACAACTGACTCCAAATATTACTGGTTATGAACAGCTGACCGAAAACAAGAAAATCTATACAACAATGTTTCATTATACTCATTTGTTTTTCTTTGGAATCATATCTTCTTGTTCTTCATTTTTCTGTTTTTGTTCAAATTCTTCTTCCTAGTTCTGAAACAGAAGATCATTTGATATCTAAATCCGAATCAGATCCATTACGATATCTTCTTACTTGTTCTGAAATAGTTAATCGAGATCTATAATATTCACATTTCTATTCCTCTAGGCTCTACAAACATTTCATATTTCCAAAGTTAAATTTAAGTTTTTACACATTGCCATCATTACCTGTGAATCTATGATGGTGGCCTAAATACTCATGTTCATTGCCAAATCTAGTAACACTTCAAAATAAAGTTTGAAACCACGGCTCTTACCAAAACAATTTTCATTTCATTCTGTCAAAAACTTCCAAGTTGTTATTCCTTTCTTTCAAAATCTAACTCCACTGTATCTGAAATGGCACCTGAAATCCTTAAAAAGAAAACAAAATGGAATACAAACACAATGGACTGCTACAAAAAAGAAAAAAACAGGCTCCTTAGCTAGGCAATCTGTTTAAATAGAGAGAAAATCATCTCTGCTTAGTGGCCAAATTAGAATACTCAGTGTGACTTCATTGCATAAACACCTCGGCATCATCTACAAAGTCAGGCTTTCTGGGTTCTCAACAATCTTTGAGAAGGTCTGAAGGAAGGCAGCCAAATCAGCACCATAGACAATACGGTGATCAGCAGTTACATTCACCTGAAACAGAAGAATCACATTCCAACCAAGTTTAAGTTGTTCTTTAGAAATATTTAGCTATGACAAAAGTTTAGAAAGGACTCCTCTATATTAAATATTAAAAATGAAAGGCATACAATATTCACCAGTATACGGAAGGACCTAATGTAACAATTAAACTAATTATTTCTGATTAATATTCTTTCAAAACTTCATGATAACATTTGTAGCACATACCTTTAACAGTAATATGATTATGGTGACAAAGAAGACTTCTAACCACTCTCATGTAACAGATAATTTATTTGGAAAAATAAAAGTATACAACGCCAGCAAGAAATATTAGAGCCCATTCAGCTTTGGAGAAATATTTCCTCCATATATGATCAATGAAATAAAGTAAACAATTAAATTTGCAAACTCCTGCTTTCCAATTTGATAGAAAAATGGACAAGTATTTTAAGTTGTTTGTCAACTTTTTAGCTAAGTTTGGAAACCTTGTTTTCCAATTTGTTATTTACCTCATTTTATTGATCATATTTAGGGTAAAAGTTGAGATGGAAAGCGGAACACATTTTCCAAAATTTAATGGGCCCTTACTTTTTTTTCAGTGGCAGATTTCAAGACTACATGAATTTTCTAACAAGTTAATTAAACTTAACAGCAAAGAAGTATGAGGTCAAGATAGCAATCAATCATAACTAACAATGTGTTGAAGGCTGCACGTCTAGAGCTGGCCATTGTTTTTCATAAGGAAGAAAGTGAACTTGGAAATTTGAAAGGGCTAAAACCAATGAAGAAAATGCGAGAAGATGGAATGAAAATTATCTAGTTTGGGAGGGAGCCATTGTTGGTAAGAATCTTTTCCTCCTACTAATTCCCTTTTAGTCCATTGATTTCATTTTCTTGTGATTTGTATCCAGTATCATCCTCAAAAGTTTCTATATCAATTAACAAGCTATAACGTATAAATTATGAAGAGTAATAACAGGTGAACTCTTCAACACAGCAAGATGATTACTCCACAAAATTAGAGTACTAGTACCTAAAACGTACTTTGCTGAGATAGACTCAGATCCTTGCAGTTTTTTTTACTGTTATATTTGCATGGACTAAAATTATGAATGAAATATGCAATTCTGCCACAACACAATAACTTTAAATGTATTAACACTAAATAATAGTATGTCTTTCGCAATAGATGTGAAATCAGTTGTCCTAATTTATATTTTTTCCTAAAGTTCAGAAGATAATTTAATTCAAAAGGGATTGTTTTTGGCACAGAAATAGAAACTGGACTCACCAGCATTTTGTTTTTCACACTGAAGAATCCATCAGCATCAGCTACAACAGTTGGCTTTGATGCTCCAACAGCCATGATAGCTCCCTGATCATCATTCCAAAAAATAATTAGCAACTGTAGAGAAATCAAACCCATCAGGGGAGGCAGAAAGTCCATCCACAACACTCACCTGTCCTGGGGGAAGAATGGCATCAAACCTGTCCACTCCAAACATGCCCAGATTGGACAGAGTGAATGTCCCTGCAAGCAAGTCAATTATGATTTACTCTATATTAACTACACGTCAAATCTCAATTACCTACTCAAACTACAACCAGAAGTAAAGCCATTAAGCAGTAAGAACCTGAATTATACTCTTGGGGCTGAAGCTGCTTTGCCCGGGCTTTTTCCACCAGCTCTTTCCATTTTTGAGACAATAGATACAAATCCAACTGAGCCAAAACAATTCCAGTGAGTCAAGATATTAGAATCTATAAGAAACCAATAGAAAAACCAACCATATAATCATTTAAAACAAGCAATTTATATACTTGATTCCAATAATTAAAGATCAAAACATATAATCACTAACCTTATCTGCATCTTGAAGAACAGGGGTAATCAAGCCACCATTGATAGCCACAGCTACTGCTATGTTGATGTTACTATTGTAAGTAAAACTCTTGCCATCTTTGCAACTTGCATTCACAACAGGGTGCTGCGCAAGTGCCATTGCAGCAGCTTTCGCTAACAGAGCAGTCATTGTCACACCCTTAGGCTTCACCTAATAAAAAAAAAAAAAACACACCAATGTATTAAAACGAATTTGCCATCCCAAAACAAAAATAATCCAATTCGATAAATCAAAGAATCCAACTCAATATACCTTCGCATACAAGGCATCAAGCGCATCTGTAGTCACCGGATACCCCACTCGAAATGTGGGCACTGAAAGACTCTCCACCATGTTCTTCGAAACGGCAGCCTGCATTGTCGTAAATGGCACTACCGTAGACCCCGGAACTGGAGGAGGCAGGCTAGAAGGGGCGGCAGCAGCAGCTGTAGCTTTCGGTGGAGCAGCCGGCGTAGTTTCAACGACCACTGCAGGTCCCACATTTGTCTTCGAAGGCGCGATCCCGGCGGCTGCCTCGATATCCGCAGGGGTAATCCTACCATACGGCCCTGTTCCCACCACGGATTCAATATCCACCTTGTGCTGCTTCGCTAACTTCTTTGCGTGAGGTGTCGCAACGGTCTTCCTCGGTCCCTCCGCAACTGGCGCAGGCGCGGGAGCCGGCGCTGGCTTCGGGGGAGCTAGAGTTGAAGTAGCAGCCGGAGCTGGAGAAGGAGGAGGAGCAGATGGGGTTGAAGCACCTGATTTCGAGGCAGCTTTGGCTTTAGCCTCGGCAATTTCATCTTCAGTCTCAGCAAGGATACCAATGGCGGCGCCAACAGGGGCAGTTTCGCCTTCCCCAACAACGATGGCAGCGAGAATGCCGTCATAGAAAGTCTCGACATCCATGTCGGCCTTGTCGGATTCGACAACGACGACGCTTTCTCCCTTGGAGAGCTTATCGCCTTCGGATTTAACCCAGGAGACGATCTTGCCCTCAGTCATGGTGGAACTGAGTGCGGGCATGAAAATCTCCCTGATCTTGGATCGGACGATCAGGATTCGTCTTGGGTTTGATTTGAAACGAATCGGGGAGAAAGAAATGGATGGGAGAAGACGAGGAAGATGGGAGGAAGAGAGGGAAGAAGAGAAAGAGATGGTGGTGTTGGAGAGGAAAGGAGAAGCCATTGTTTTCTCGTTTCTTTGCCTCTGGAGATGATTCGGAGATAAACAGAGAGGAAGGAAATGATTGATGAGGGAAATGAATGGAGGGAAAATAACAGTGAGAAGGGAGAGAGCGGCGGAGAAGACGAGGAGAAGTTGGTTGGAAGCTATGAACTACCCAACTGTGTTTCCATCGCCCCTTACTAGAGTTCGTTAACTGGATTTTGGTTTTTTTAATTTCACACTATAGGCTAGCAACTTTTTTCTTCTTTTCAATTGGACCCCTTCTTTTTTCAATATATTTGGAATTTTGGATCTAAATTATTTTTGTTTTTTTAGGCTTAATTTGAAATTTGCTATTACCTTTGAAAATTAGAATTCTATATATATATATATATATCTTTTGATTTGGGATGAAAGAATTTAAGTATAAGAACATTTGATATAATAATTGATGTATAATTTCTTCTATTTAAAAATATATAAAAGAAATACGAATACAAGATGTTGAGTTTGAGAATACAAATTATTATTTGAGAGTTGATTATAGTTGATTTAATATCATTAATTAATAAATCGTTGGATAAGTGGAGTGAATCTTTATGTTATAAAACTTGGGCTCTTTCTATGTTATGAAGGTTAGTGCAAAAAAATACATCTTTTGAATCTCTAATTAGCATTGTTTGAGATTTTCAACTCAATGGTTCATAGCATATTTTAAGATGATTAAACGAAGGACAATGAAGGAATCTAGGTTTTTGCAAAATATTCTTTTATCCTATAAATATTGTATAATAAGATAATTTTCTTAAAGGATTGAAAAGAGCCATGGACTTTGGCTAATTACTCATTGATGCTTCTAATTTAAGTGGGAAAGTGTCAAAGTTGGATCACATTTTTAATAAAAAAGATGCGTTTTGAAAAAAGGAACTCATAAAGAATGAGATTTAATTTGGTCCGAGTTTATTTTAGTTCTAATATCTCTTATAGAATATCAACATTAATGAAGATTTAAGTGGTTCTGATATTACTTATTACGGGTTCATATTTTTAATTCAAAAGACTTGCATGATTAAGAGTTATATGTTATCAATGATTTATGTATTTATGAGGTAATATTATTTGATTTACGGATAATATATAAAATTTATGTATTTATGATGTATTAAATATTTTTTTAAAAAAAGAAGAGGAGATAGGTAGTTAGGCTAACCACTTTCAGTCCAAACCAAGCAAAACCTAACCCACTTTTTCTTACCGATCTTAATTGCAGGGGCAGCCATTAGAGCCTTGGGCTTTGAACTTCTGTTGTTTAACCCCAATTTTTTATCTGTAGATCGATGCCTTGGGCCGTAAAACAAGTGGATCCGATTTGACTTGAGCACTGGCCCGTTAAAATTGGATGAAGAGCATTATGTCTCTGGTTACCGGCAAATACCTGTGGAAACAACCCTTCCCTTTGAGCAAAGGCGACCGGTCAGAATTTGTTTTCAAACCTCCCGCCATGAGAAAATAAGATAAGTCCCACAAACGCGGGCCGGCTTAGCTGTCATTTTGGCGCCATGCCGGATAGACCACGTCATCTCCTTTGCCTTCATTCGGTGGGTATTGTTAAGATTGCTATTGAAAACCAAGCATGACGACGCTGATGCTGCGCCGCAACCACTTGATTTGCCCCGTCAGATGGTCAGATGGAATCGCGCGGTGGAGAGTACAATCTGCCGTATTAAAATTTGTTTCTCTCTCTCTCCGTATTCCATTGTGGCTGCTAAAGGACGGGACCAAAAGAAAGAAAAGAATATCAGCAGGACGGCCTTGATGGGACTTGTCCCGCTCTATTTTTAGCCCTTTTTTTTTTTTACCTTTAATTATCAAAAGGGCCTCGATAACGTTACGGTAAGAAACGGTTATCAACGGTTAATGCTGCCGTTTTCACTTTAACGGTGAAAATTAATTCGGATCCGACCGAATATGTTTTCGATTTGTGATTTTAATTTATAATTTGATTCTATTTTTTAGATGATTTTTAGTATTTAAAATTTATAATTAAATTTATCAAAAACTAATCATTATTAATAAATATTTTTCAAAATTTTGTACATATAATGTATATTATATAAATGTTACTAATATATACTAAAATTAAAAAATATTAAAATCTACTGAACCAATGGAATATAAGTCAATTTTAATTATTTTGATTTTAAAACCTATTTCGATTACTTCATTTTAAAATTTTTTAAAATCGAATATATCTATTTTTATTTTCAATAACTTTAATTTTATATTTGTTATTATAATATAAAATAATTTTAAATGAATTGATTACTTGAGACACTAAATTCAATAATTTGTTTATATAATAATATGACTACAAGTGAACCTTCCAACCTTTCTTTAATAAAAAAAAAGAAGAAGCAATAATATCATTTTGTACAAAACGCCATATTAGTTGCAAGCATGCCTTGCATGTAGGCGTAGTTCAAACATGCGTCTCACTAATGCCTTCAAAAATATAGATTATATGGTTAATACACAAGGGAATTAAAGAGTATATATAAAAAAAATAAAGGGAATTAAAAGATTATAAAATTTTTTTAATGATATATTTACATTTTGTATTCAATATTTATTTTGATTAATATTTTTTTTTGGCATGGGATAAATAAAAAGATTCGACCTTTACTTTAATGTATTATATTTGTTCAATTAAAAAATCGTTAAGATTGATTAATATTTTATTTTATTAATTCGATTTAATAAAATAAATTTTTTGAGTGAAAAACTAAACATATGTCATGTTTGTGTGATGGATCTCTACATAAATTTTTACCGTAATTGAAAAAATATAAGATAGTAATAAAAATAATTATAGATGAAATGCTTTTCTCTTAATAAGATGTGTAAATGATTAATTTGGTGAAATATGTTTTGAAAATTCTAAAATTAAAAAAACTGAATTCCTTTTATAAAAAAACCGAAATCAAACTTTGAAAGCATTTAATTTTATCTCTATTTGAACTATATTTTGTATAACACAAATTCACTTAGTATTTTTATTTCAATATGTCCATTATCACTATTCATATATATAGATATATAATTCATGAAAAATTAATGCCTCAATCCTAAATGATAGATGATGATGATAAGCACATTAAAAAGGGTTTTAATATGAATATCTTAACAATTAAAATTTGAAATTTCTCTTTAAAAACTTTAAAATTTAAATTTTGGTAATGAAATAATGGGATTGTAAGATGATAGAAAAACTATTTACTTATTTAAGAAAACAAATAATAATGAAGAAGAGCCAAATCCTTGATTCAATTTTCAAAATTTTCAATTCAATCCTTAATTTATTTTTTCTGTTTTCAAAATTTGTTCTAAAAATTAGGAAATGTGCTAATATTATAATTTTTGACTTATCTTATCCTTAAAAAAAAATGGAGGTAAAAATGGGGAAATTTTTTTTACTGAATTATATATAAATAATTAATTGAAAATAGAAAATACATCAAATCCGACAGCTGGCGATCAAACTGAGAGCGTCTACCTTTTCCTAGACCGCTAATTGCGGGCTCCACTACTTCTTTTCCCTCAACTTGTGTTTTGTCCTGTTCTCCCCAATGCGACATGTGACGAATAAAATAAACAACAAAGGGGTAAGTAAATCCAAAGCCTTACCAAGGGTATTTTAGGAATCCAAAATTGCCCCACTCTTCGGGCAATACCCCCGAAATTTCCTATTGATTTCCCTCCCCTGCCATCCTCGTATATGTAATCCTCACCGTTGATTCCCAATCTCCCAAAACCCTCCCGCATATAAATTTTCAAATTCCCTCTCAAAGCGCACGAAATTTTATTTTTATTTATTTTTTCGCACGAATTTGAAGCTCCTTTATCTGAAAATTCTCATCTTCCTCTCGAAACTTCTTCTTTCTTGGAATTAGAGATGGAGAGAGTAGCGGTGGCATCGGCGGCGTCGCCTGCGTCGAGCACGGCGGCGTATGTAAGCTGGGAGGAGGCGAATGTTTCGAGCGATAAAGGAATGAGGGAGGTTCATTATTATTTGAAGAAAAGGGATGGGGCTTCGGATCTGGCTGTGGTTGGGAAAGAGAAAAGCGTGAGGCATATGTCTTATCATTTCGCTATTAAGAATCGTTCCCTTTTCTTCTCTTCGACGTCTTTTCACAAGCTCAAGTCTCGCAGGGAGGTTGTCGATTGGCTTAATTCTGTCGTTTCAGGTAATTACTGTTACTTTTGTTATTGTTATCTGTTTTTTTTATTCTTTAGGTATCGGATTCAGGGGTTTTTGGAGATTCAGGGGTTTTTGGAGATTGCGGCGAGCTCAAATTATTAGGGTTTTTGCTAGATCTGAGCGTTTCTGGTGATTATTGATAGGATTGTGTTGGGATTTGATTTTATTAGGGCTTTCGCTTTCTCTTTTAAACAAGCAGTTTTTCTGTATTGGATTTTTAAACTCCTCTGCTTTAATTTAGTTTCAAATTTCGATATTTCTTTAAAATATAATTTGGTATACGGGTTGATGAATATTATCAAGCTTTTTGGTTGCTTTTCCCAGGATGGTTTTTTTTTTTAAAAATTTTTATATATTATTTTCGTTGCAAGTTTGCTGGTTCTTTTCGCCTGAAGAAACGAAGGTGTCGGCCGGCCTGAGATATTTTATTGTTTTTTTTCTTTATATTTACCAATTGGAAGATTTGTAAAATTTCTTCTTTTTAAAAATATTTTCCCTTTATCTTGATTGCTTATTTTGGCCTTTACACTGAAGATTTTTTTTGTTTTCTTGTTCTCAAGTAAGCTGGGGCTTTTCTTCTCTCCCTCCCCCTCCTTTTTTTTTTTGGTTTTTTTGGGGGCTTTCGTTTTGGCTGGGGTCGTGTATTTCTGTGGTTGGCGTGGGTTGTTCCATTTGGTTCAACCCTTGACCGTGGTAAATGTTAACTGACTATGATCTGGGCTGCAGGAATGCTAATTCAATTTTTAAGAGCTGATTGAAAGCGTCACCGCCCTCAAATATCTAGGTCAACATCTTTCAATAAACAAAGTTTCATCTCCACAAAATCAGCTGTTAATTCGTTTTGAATGCTAAAAAAAAATCCTGTTAAGATATATATTACCTGTTATTATTGTGTGCATCTGGTTTTTGCTTGGGTCCTCTCTGGAGTATCAGTGTCTTTTCTCGTCTGGTCTTTCTGTGGTTTTCTTCTTTTGCGAGTAATCTCATGGCGTGGAATATACATCTTTGTTTTTGCTAATTGTTATTTAAAATTTACAGATTTACCTTCTCATGAGCCATATTGTTCGGTTGATGGCTTTCGTTATGGCAAAGATGTGAACAATTTGGATTTTGGAGCCCTCAAGGTATGGATGCTTTTATGAGTTTGTGGATTTCTTCTGGCCATTATAAAATTCATGTGATAATATCTGAATTTGTCCCTCCTACAGGATTTTCAATCACGGAAGCTGGGCCAATATACTAAAGAATTATTTTGGTTAGGTTTTTCATGGACATGCAGGAAAAAAAGAAAACATTATCAGTCCTTCCGTAGGAATGGTGTGATAATTTCGGTGAGTGTAATTGTCTTTATTAATCCTCTTTTTTTTTTTGTGCTTTGTCATTTAAGGTTTTGTGCATTCTATGGCTTCATTATCTAACTCATTTTTGGCGTTTTCCGTTCCATTCTCCTAAAACCTTCTCAGATTCACGACTTTGTCTATGTCTTAGCTGAGGAGGATAAACGACTTGTTGCGTACTTGGAAGATTTGTATGAGGACTCTAAAGGCAACAAGATGGTTGTGGTACGATGGTTTCACAAAATTGATGAGGTTGGTATTGTTTTGCCTCACAATTATAATTCCAGAGAGATTTTCTCTTCTCTTTGTCTTCAAGATCTCAGTATTGAATGCATAGATGGATTGGCTACTGTCCTTAGTCCTGAGCATTTCAAGAAATATTTGAACGAGGCAATGCATACTCAGCTGGAGCCATTTGTATGCTGCAAGCAGTTCGAAAATGATGATGTCAAGCCTTTTGATGTGACTCAAGTTAAGGGTTATTGGAAACAAGATATACTTAGATATATGTATAGTCTTTCTCTCTCGAATGATTGCGTGAGTCATCAGCAACGTGCTGATGACCAGAAGGCAGATTGGAATGTTGATGATGGTGTTGGGATCAGGCCTAGAAAGAAATATCGTCAGTCAAAAGATGATGATGTGTGCTTGCATTTCAGTGGCAGCAGAGAGTCAATGGATGCATCATGTGCAGATGTGCTAGATATGGGGAATGGAAAAAATGGAACTGAATCATTCAGTTTAAGTGGAGGGAGTTCTGCATTCTTGTCTGCTGATGGGGCTAAGCAAAATTTTTCTCAGCATTTAAAAGTAGGTTCCCAGGTTGAAATACTAGCTCAAGATAGTGGTATTAGGGGGTGCTGGTTTAGAGCTCTGATAATCAAGAAGCACAAAGATAAGGTGAAGGTGCAATACCAAGACCTTCAGGATGCAGCTGATGAAGCTAATAAATTAGAGGTATATATTTTTATTGTTTTTAATTTACGGACTTAACAGGATGTAGTAATAATGAAACTCATATTATTGACCCTTTCTTCTGAAGTTGCTAAATGGTTCATGGTTTTATGTTGTAGGAATGGATTTTGGCGTCTAGGGTTGCTGTTCCTGATCAAATGGGTATCCGCTTTGGTGGAAGAACAACTATACGTCCATCTCCACAAAACCCTAAAGGCAGTGCTTCATGTATTGATGTTGGGTCAGTTGTTGATGTCTGGTGGCATGGTGGGTGGTGGGAAGGCATTGTCTTTAAGAAGGATTCAGAAGATAAACTTCATGTTTATTTCCCAGGTTTGTAAAATACTTCAAATCTGAATGTAAATGTTTGATGTTGTATTGTTTTTTAGTTTTTTTTTTCCAGCTCTGATTTGTTATATTATTTGCAGGAGAAAAGCGGGAATCAGTCTTTGACAGTGGTGATGTAAGACCTTCTCAGGAATGGCTGGGAAACCGGTGGATAAATATAAAGGAGAGGCATGATCTTGTGAGTTCCATACTTAGGGGCAGAAAGCAAGATGCAGGCAAATCCTATGATTGCAATTTGGTCAAAACCACCGTTGGTGATGGTGGACAGTTTGCTAAGGGTGCCACCATTGGTTGTAATGATTCTCCTGTTGAACCTGGAAATGACAGGGCAAAAGATGTGGGTCTTGTTCCAGATCTTTCGAAGGATGATCTGCTTTCCCAGTTGAAGTGGAAGTCATCTAGGAAGAGAAGACGTGGGACTGGGACCTCTGTACAGAAGCAGAATTGCGGTCGTAAACGTATCAAAAGCACTGCAGAAGTTACACGGTCTGTTACTTGTGAAAGATTTTTGATCCCTGCATCCTTAAAACTTGATAATGATAACTGCAAGTACAGGGGTGATCCCTTATTCAGTTCTTCAGTAGTGCCGCCTCTAACAAGCTTGGTTATGACTAGGTGATTGACTTTTCTCATTGGAGATTTGGACGTGTTGCTCTCAGTTTTTTAGTTCGATTTGCTTTTCCTTCATATAGTGCTCCTCCTGGATGCAATGTTGTGTTGGAAATGTTCATTTGAGAGGTCCATGGTATCCATCTCCTCGTTTATGTACTTGTATGTAACTTTGCCCTTTGGGTCTCTAACTAGAGTCTAACAGATTTCAGGCCACAATTTTGGATGCAGCACAACTAACCTCGTAGATCTCTAACCTACTCAGCCTGATTTGTTTAGGATGTTTGCAGGAGGATTCCTGCTTTCATGTAATCTGTATATCATTTGTCTGGTAATAAAAATTTACACTTTCCTTCTGTTGCATGTTTCAACTGCGAGCTCTTTGGGTTAAATGGTCTCAAATTGTAACTTGCGAACAGCATTGCGTGGCTTCTCGACAGTCGACAACATTTAATGTCTTGTTTTGTGAACTTTGGTTCCCCTGTGCAGCAACTCTGTTTCGTTGGTAGGAATTTTGTTTAGTCTTAGCTGCCAATTCCAGGACTGTTCACACTGTTTCTGATCTTATGTTTCGTACAGAGAGCATCAGTCCATAGGCAGAATAATGGCAGTGGTTCCCACCTTTCAAAAAACGACATCGTTTAGGAAAAACCATTGCGGGTCTAGTAGTTGTCGTGTAAATATCAATATTAAGGAGTTTAATCCCTGTCATTATCACTTTCCATTGTTGGGCCATTCTATCTGTTGATTAGAAACTAAAAGATTACGCTTTTAATAAAGGAGTTCTTTCTTTCTATAAAATTGGGAATTTATTTCAATTGGAAACAAGAACCAGCCATTTTTCTTCTTTTAATTTTGCTAAATAAACAATCACTTTTAAGTGTATAGAGGAGTTGGGGCAATTTAGGGAAGATCCTCTTAAAATTCTGAAGAGTTTCTGTCTTATTCTAAAGCAAATCTCACTAGTGGTTTCTTTGTGGGAGGTCGTACATAATCTAACTATGACATGATGGATTAAATGAACTAAAAGTTGGACATGGGATATGAGTTTGGTGCAATAAGCAACCTCTTTAAAGAATTATTACGGATGAGAAAAAATTACAGGAAAAAGCAGGGTGTGGGTCACCTTGAAGCATCTTTTTCAACTAAGCATAAGAAAGACCCTTTCCACTTTCTTGTTATCGGCTTGAGATGCTCTTTCTTCACCCTCCAAACTGAAGCATCTCAAAGAGATGGGGTTGCTCCATCAGTAGTTCAGCAGCTACAACAGGAGGCAGGAGGTGGTGTGTTCTTAGATCCTTTTCCATTCTCCCTTTTTCGGTTCCTTCTTGCAGTCTTGGGATTGAACCTTGGTACCTTCTTCTTCTTCTGTATGAAGACCTTTTCAGTGTTTACATAAGGCATAGAGAAGCTATGGTTTTTCCTGGTCAGGCTAAGAAGGAGGTCCCGAGAGTTGAACTCAACAAGCCAAAGAGCTTGTTGCTTCCTGGAACTTGCCTTGCCTCTGTTGAATCCTTATCGATGCCTCTTGTTTGTACTCTCTCTCTCTGTATTCTTTTTTTATTCCCTGTTGAGTGAAGTTCCTAAGAGATTTTGGTACTTCTTTGCTTCTTTGCTGACGAACAGGTCCACGAAGTTGTTCTCTCAGCAGATATCCGATGTGCAGAGTGTCAAAGAAGAATAGCAGACATAATGTCAAGAATGAATGGTAAGTGTTCTTCAATATCTTAACTGTGCTAATTAGATATATTTCAGCTTCATGAAATGCGATTCCGAGGATCTTTAGATGACAAGGGGAGTTTGAACAATGGTGAAGTACTGTATGGAGTATCTAGTTTCAAAGAAGTCATCTTGGTAGAACTTTCTTTAAGGAAACAGAAACGAGTCGAAAATGTCTGGAAATTGGGAAGGGTAACTTTTGATTTTGTAAAAGTTTCTTTAAAATTATGCTTGATGCCTTTTTCTTTGTCTTTAGTAAGGTAAAGACGGCTCTCGACACTGTTAATCCAACAAAAGGAAAAGAAAGAAAAACAAAACACCTTGTATGACAGTGAAGTTTATATAATGACATATTACATCATAGTTAGTTGCATCAGATTTAGCCAGGATCATGGTCTTAACCCAGAATTAGAAAATTTCATGAATTTGTATCTCTTCTTTTGGATTGGCAGACACAGATTCTGTTTTGGTGAATGTGTTGGAGAAGAAGGTGACACTCACTTGTAGATACCCTGGTATTGTTAACTTAGCTTCAAGGCAGGTTCCTGTTATTTACAGGAATCCTGTAAGCACAATGGCCATGATCAAGAGGATTTTTCGCTCTTCCCGGAGGTGAATACCTATCAAGAAACATCGAACATGCTACAGAATTTTTTGTATAAAGACTGTTTGTTGTAGCCTTAATTCTGTGTATATATACCTACTGTTGTACAAAAAATAAAAAAGAATAATACATGCAGTTATGTTCTGGTTTTTGGTAATGTCTCACTTGAATGGCAATGTATATAGAAACACAGTGAATGGTTGGATGTGTCTGAATTGATCAGCCAAGTTCATGATCTTTTCTAATTGAAGAAACCTATTTCTGATACTTGTCTTTCAGGAAAACCAAAATCCAAGGTAACTGATGCTTAAAATTTAATGCAAACAGAAATCTTTGTGAATAAGAAAAGGATACTTCACAATCCTGTGCAGGGTAACCCAGCATTTTCATGAAAGGATGCTCCCTCTTAATTTTCTGTTAGGAAGTAAAGAAAACTTGGTATTCAAGTTATGGGTTAATTAACCAAGTTTGCAGCTTTTCTGCTGGTCTAGGCAGAATCAGATTCCAAAATGCAGCAAAGAAATTCCTATGATAGAGCCAAAAGTAGAGATATTCTTGGTCCTTGATCCCTTGAATTCTCTAAATTCCACATTTCCTTTTCTAAAACTTTTTCGAAATACCATCAAAATCAATTCCAATCATTGATCTTCAATTCTTTTCAGTTCCCAAGTTCATGTCAGGAAGGGCAAGTTTAAGACAGCATCTTCATGAGCCATTTCTTCTCATTTCCCTGCTTATTCAAAGCTAGATATTAGCTCACACTGATCTTTTTTCACTAAATTTCAGAAGAGTTCAATACTAATGACACTTTCTGTTTTTTTCTTTGTATGGTAGCAGCTCTGTTGCATGGTGATGAGAGTTAACATAGACTGCCATGGCTGTTACAGGAAAATGAGAAGAATCCTTCTTAATATAAAAGGTAAGTTCTCCATTAACACACTTCAAAATGTCCCCTCCATTTGGACAAGTTTCAGTTTTTCTGCGTTCATGAACTTGAAAATCTTTTCTGTCATTTCACATTGAAGAAGTAGAGACACATGTGATCGAGAAGCAGCAATGCAGGGTAAGCATATGCGGGAGGTTTGGACCATCAGATGTGGCAATAAAGATAAGAAAGAGGATGAACCGTAGAGTAGAGATACTGGAAATCCAGGAGATCAGCGAAGAACAAACAGACCAAACGCCGATGGTCAGCAGCCAGTGATTGTGCTCAACTCTTTCAAGTTTTATGTCAGGCTATGAAAGCCATGAAAACAGAAAAGGGTTCTGCAGGATTATTATAGATTGTTACCATAATTCAATGTTCAGTAAAAACTGAGATTCTAGCTATCTGATACCAAAACTCTTGTTTCTTGTCAGGAACAATGAAAGCCAGTCCGTATCATACCTTGAAAAGCTTTTGACAGAAAAGGGTTCTGCAGGATTACCATAGAATGTGACCATAATTCAATGTTCAGTAAAAACCGGGATTCTAGCTGTCTGCTCCCAAAACTCTTGTTGCTTGCCAGGAACAATGGACACTTTCAGCAGATGATTCCGAACATAGAAAATGTGTAGCATTATCTTAGATTTCCATACTGCTATTCATCCCCTCGGAGTGGATTAAACAAACTTGCTTTTGTCCTTGGGTCTTTGTGCTTAATCATTGATTTGTTTTGGAGGCAGGCAAAGATCCAGGGAATGATGCATTTTTCCAACTTTTCATGATGTCCCTCTATCGCCCATTGCTGAAATTGCGCTCTCACAGCACTTTCTCATCCTAACAAATCATGAATTGCAAATGGGAAAGTCTAATTTTGGACAATAATTTTGATTCTCTTTCTGTATTTTTCCAGGGGAAAACTTACACTTTCTTTGATGGCAATGCCTTCCACTTCGTTCAAGCTTAACAACAAGTCATATCTGTATCCTAGGGAAAAAAAGATAGGAATGCGAATAGGATTAAGATAAGTATAAATCGATTTAAATCGAAATTAATTGAATTCGATTAATCGGTTAAGCGTAGTAATTTATTTAATTATTTCGATCAATTTTTAATATCTAAAGTTTACAACCGAAATGATTAAAAAGCTAATCATTAATAATATATGTATTAAATAAATTACATATTAAATAAATTACATATTTATTTTAATAATATTAAAATAAATTTAAAAGTATTTCTATTCAAACCGAAATAACAGTTTGATTAAATAAAAGTAAATCGATTTCAATTATTTTTAATTTTTTATTATTATAAATTGATTTTAATTATTTTTTTTATAAAAATATAATTAACTCAAATTTTAATATTTTAAAATCGAACCGATCAAATGTTCACCTATAAACCAGAAAATAAGGCTGATATTGTTACCATCAATGACTTGTCTTGATCCAAATTAGCTCGGGTTGGGCCTCAGGCCCAGTTAACGATTTCCTATTTCTATAAGGAAATAAGCCTAGTTACCTTAGAGGCTTGGGTTTGCCTCAAACCCAACCCTGAATGTGGTCTGCCTCACTTCATATAAACAAAAGGAAGCCCTTTTCGTTATATTTTGGAGACTCCTCAAATTTGGTGATAGCAAATTTCACCGCTAACTGAAAATTTCGATCGCCGGAACTTTAATCCACCAGTGAAAAGCCGAGCCGCCGACACGTTTTAACCCGGCACGTGCGGCGCGAGTTGCGATCCCCCCAAATCAGGCAACACAAAAACCAAAGGAAATCCAATTTCACCGGTGAACTCCCTTTCCTTTGGCTCCAAAAGACGTTGAAGAAAAATAAAAGAAAAATCAGACGCTGAAAAACCCTAACCCTAAACCTAGATTTTCTTCCAATTAATTTTCGATGGCTAGCGACACCCCAGATTCTCATCGCCGAAAGCACCGTCGTTCTCCGTCCGACGACGAGGAAATTGATAAATCCTCGAAGCGTCACAAGCATCGCCACCACAAACACCGTCACCACCGCCACCGCAGCAAGAAGCACGAAGATGAGGGCAAAGATGGTGTCGAAGATCCCCTCCCTCTTCCCCCTTCGGTTCCTCGACCTGATGATGACGTCGAGGAAGGAGAGATTCTTGATGAGGAACTGGCGGCTGAAATCAAGGTCGTTGAATCTCGTGAAGGCCTCGGTGTTCCCAATCCGGTGTGTTATGTTTACCCTTTGCTTGTTTTAATTCGTCACGGCTTTTCTCTTCGTGGTTAATATTATTGTATTACCTATTGTCGTTTGGTACTGAGGAAATGGGGAAAAATAATTTGGGCTTGTCTTTAGTTTATTGGGAAAGAATTTAAATCGTTTCTCCCCTTGCTTGGTTTAAATTTTATCAAGCAAATTTTGAAATTTGAATGTTGGGAAGTGCTTGAAAAAAGTTTTGTTGCTGACTAAGTTTGAAAAATCTGACTTTTTTCATTGAACCCTTTTTTCTCAGTGGCCTGAAGGAGGACCTTTGTTGGAAATTATCATGTGATTTGATTTTACTTTTTTTTAATGGAATTGGGATAATGAATATTTGGTTTGTGAGAGCTTGTTAGATTACTGAGTGATATCCCATGCATATGCACTACTGCACAAAGAACATGTGTGAATTGCAAAAAGAAGTATCCCTAGGCGTTTCAATGGAGACTGGTGGCTTACTATTCATTTGTAAGAGCTAGTTACAGTTATTGCATATATATGTTTGTAATTACTGTTCTTTCAGCTTTTCAGAATGATGCATAGTGAATTTGTGCACTCAGTATTTTTATTTGCATTTTCCTTTTTGGCAGGGAGTTGGTGAAAATAGTAATTTTGTGGATGAGCAAGTAAGGAAGAGTGGTGACAGCAGCGGTGAGAGGAATCAAAATCAGGTTGGTTTGTCTAGAAATTTAAGTGTTGAGTCTCAAGGAGAATTAGCCTATAGAGTTGTCCCTGATGGTCATATCAATGGGGATTTCCCTTCTAAATATAATGTAGAGGATGGAAGGCGGCATCGGCAGTCTAGGTCGCCTTCAAGAAGTGGCAAGAAAATAAGTTACCATGAGGATGTTGAAGAGGCTAATGACACGAAGCCAAGTGACATGAGAAAGTCATTGTCCTCTGAAAGTTCTGGGGAAAAGTACAAGAAATCAGCTAGCTCACCTTTTGATTCGAGAGATCACGATTATGCTAGGACTAGATCTGAGTCAGATGATCTTGCTAGAGAAAGGTCACGTTCCCAAAGCATTGTAGATGAGGAGGCTCTTTTGAAAAGAAGCCGCCACCATGAACGAGATCCTAGTCGGGATGGACGGCACAGTAGTAGAAACCGTGTAAGGGGTGATGATAGGGAACGAAGTGTCAGTTATGGCAGATATGTAGGCGAAAAAAGGCATCAGAGTATGGAGACACGAGGTAGCGAAAGGAGCAGGGAGAGGGAGATAGACAGGGAACGAAGAAGGGAGAAGGAGCATGAAAGAAGCAGAGAGAGGGAGATTGATATTGAATGGAGAAGGGACCGGGACAAGGACAGAGATATTGATGGTGAGAGGAGAAGGGAGAAAGAGCGAGCAAGGAGCAGAGATAGAGACATGAGTGGTGAAAGGAGAAGGGAGAAGGAGCGAGAAAGGAGTAGGGATAGAGAACTGGAGGGTGAAAGGAGAAGGGAGAAGGAGCGAGGGAAAAGCAGGGATAGGGATCTAGAGAGTGGAAGGGTAAGGGAGAAGGTGCTTGATAGGAGCTGGGATAGGGAATCGGATAGAGATAGGAACAGGAAGAAGGAAAGGGATTGGAGCAGGGATCGTAGTAAAGCTAATGACAGAGAAAGAGATAGGAAAAAGGAAAAAAATGAAGAACGGAACCAAGAGCGAGAGAGGGAGAGGAGAAGTGACAGGAGTAGGGATAAAGGGAGGGACATGGAGATTGAAAATGATGGCTATAGTGATCGAGATAGGTATAAGAATTATAAGCTCCCGAAACGGGATGAAACTGAAACTTACCGGGACAGAAGGAAGAATGAAACAGAAAAGGTTTATGGTTCTAACAGTGATCCATTGGAAGGAGATGCAGATAAAAGAAAAAGGTATTGTTTATCAGAAAAAGATGTTTTTCATGTTATTTTGTTCTCTCATTAGCTTACTATTTTGTATATTTTTGATTGATGCAGAGATGAAGAGGAGCAAGATGATTTTGAAGAAAGGATTACATTAAAACTTGCGGAACAAGAAGAGGATGAACTCAGTAGGATTAAAGAGGAAAGTAGGAAGCGAAGACAAGTCATCTTAGAGAAATATAAGAATCAGCATTTACAGCAGCAGACTCTGTCTCATTCAGAGGATGTGAATAAAGGTTTTTATTATTTATTTATTTTATTTGGCTGACTTAATTTTTTTAGCCTTAATTGTAAGTTGTAATTGAGCTTTGATCTAGGCTAATACTATGTTTATATTCTGTGTTACCTGTTTTTGAGGCTGTTAAATAGCCTAATAATTTCGTAATCTAAACCAGATAATGAGCCTGTAGAGAACCGTGGGCAAACAGTCGATGGTGGTAACACTGGTCCAGATGTTCTTGGTGGTGGACATGGAGATCTCATTGTTGCTGACCCATCACTGTCAGTTAGGAAGTCACCTCCAGAAAATGGGCATGCTGCTGCTGGGCTTGGTGAGGGTACCCCGAAGGTGCATTGGTTTTCTATTCTATGACATTTGAATCTTATATCATCTCAACTTACTATTTTTTCCTGAACCTGCATTCTTTTTTTAATATCTTAATTTGGATGTGCTGTAGTTTGGCCTTTGCTTTCTTAGGTTATTGAGATGCATAATTTTTATTTAATTTTTTGTGCAGAGTGAGAGATCAGATGATATTTTCTGTGATGATATATTTGGGGAAACACCTACTGGAGTTCGTAAATTGGTATGAATCACATTTGGCTGTTTGCTTTTATGTGTTGTATCTCTATATAATTATGAGTTGAACAACTTGGTTTCCACTCCATGGTTTCTTGTTAACCTTGAATCAGTTCTCTTGACATTATATAATGATTCTGATGATGATATGCTACAAGGGTATGAAGTGAATTAATCCTTTGCATAAAGTTGATTGCTAAAGGCAAGCCTGATAAATAACTGTGTGTGCTGGTCTAACCATGTTTGCAATTTGGTTTGTCATTTGCTTTTCTTGTGTTTTTTGCTTTGGAGAAGCTTTTGTAACATAATTGACTTTTTGGATGGGTTAGCGAGTCTTAACAAGGTGCTTCCAGTGGAAAATAAGTTCACTTGTTTTGTCTTAGCATATGTAAATTGAGAGCTAGGATGATATGGCTGAGAATGTCTGTAAATGGTGTATTTGCAGGGTAAAGGTGATGGCTTGCTGGTTATAAGGAGTGGTCTTCACGACAATTGGGATGATGCAGAAGGATATTATAGTAAGTTTTTAGATTTATTGTTGTAATTTAAATACACACATGTATATATTCAAACCAAATTCTCAGATATATGTCTGTATTAGTATAACTGTGGTTTTCCTGTCTAGGCTATCGGTTTGGTGAGCTACTTGACAGCCGATATGAAGTGACTGCTGCTCATGGCAAAGGTGTTTTTTCAACTGTTGTACGTGCAAAGGATCTTAAGGCTGGTACTAGTGATCCTGAAGAAGTGGCTATAAAGATCATTCGTAATAATGAAACAATGTGAGTGATCAGTTGCCTGCTCATTGATGCTTATGTTTGTAAATTTTTTTATTTTATTATATCAAGTTCTCTGATTTTGTTGATTTTACTACTTGCTTGTATTAATAATGGTTTGATGCAGGCACAAGGCTGGTCAGCTGGAGGTTCAAATATTGAAAAAATTGGCAGGTGCAGATCCAGACAATAAGCGCCATTGTGTTTGTTTTCTTTCAAGTTTCAAGTACAGGAATCATCTCTGTTTAGTTTTTGAGTCGCTTCATATGAACCTGCGTGAAGTTCTCAAAAAGTTTGGTCGCAATATTGGTCTTAAACTAACTGCTGTCAGAGCATATGCTAAGCAACTTTTTATTGCGCTTAAGCATCTCAAAAATTGTGGTGTTCTTCATTGTGATATAAAGCCTGATAATATGCTGGTATGTCTTTTCTATTTATCCATTGTTGTAGTTTATTTTTTGAATTGATTTCTCTTTTTAACTTATCGCTCTTCT
This sequence comes from Theobroma cacao, assembly GCF_000208745.1. Classification (NCBI taxonomy): domain Eukaryota; kingdom Viridiplantae; phylum Streptophyta; class Magnoliopsida; order Malvales; family Malvaceae; genus Theobroma; species Theobroma cacao. The sequence continues at coordinate 40,727,184 of NC_030851.1, forward strand.
TTTCAGGTAAATGAGGCAAAAAATGTGCTGAAGCTTTGCGATTTTGGTAATGCCATGTTTGCTGGTAAAAATGAAATTACACCATATCTTGTAAGCCGCTTTTATCGTGCCCCAGAAATAAGTAAGTTGTAACATGAAGCTGATAGTTTATAGTGTGGATGGAGGATTTGGTCTTTTGTTTGATAATCTTTACATGATTATATCTATGGTAATAGTTTTTGATGCATATTTCTCCATGGTGCAGTTCTTGGTTTGCCATATGATCATCCAATGGATATATGGTCTGTCGGTTGCTGTTTGTATGAGCTTTATACCGGAAAGGTTCTTTTCCCTGGTCCTACAAACAATGACATGCTACGCCTTCACATGGAACTAAAAGGCCCTTTTCCGAAGAAGATGCTGCGTAAGGTACATTGCTAATTTGTGTTAGTGATATTTATTTTCTGAGAGATATATTGTACATTGCCTTTGTACTTTTTTGGTTTCATATTTGCTATTTAACCTTCACTTGTATTATATAACTTTCTTGGCTTGTGCTGATAGTTTTTTATTCTAATTTTGTTTTTGTTTTTTTTTTCAGGGAGCATTTGCAGAACAACACTTTGATCAAGATCTGAATTTTCATGCTACAGAAGAGGATCCTGTTACTAAAAAGGTGTTGTTCTTTTCTTTCTTTTTTTTTGACATGTTTAACATTTATCAATGTCACATGTTTGAAACTTGGATAGAAATTGACATGGTTGCTGTTGTGTTGACCACAATTCTAATCCTGCTTTCAGACTATAAAGAGGATGATTCTTAACATAAAGCCAAAAGATATCAATTCAATTATTGTTGGCTTTCCTGGTGAGGATCCCAAGATGGTAGCCAACTTCAAAGACCTCCTAGAAAAAATTTTTGTGTTGGATCCAGAGAAGAGAATGACAGTAACACAGGCATTGGCTCATCCATTCATCACGGGCAAGTGAAACATGTTGCTGATTTTATGACTCCAGAAATGTGTTGCGCTAGATATTTGTACATTATGACCTAACTGATATTTAGATATCTAATCATTGGGAATTGTCTGTCTTTATCTTCTCTGTGCTGGACTAAGAGCTTTGGACACAGTTTCTGGCGTGGTTGAAGTCAAAAGGGTGATGTTTGGTCAGGAGTACACTTTACTGGCGATTCTTTCAGTGGAATGTACTTTTTCTATTGTAAGACAACTAGCCAAAGGCGTTTTTCTCTCTTGTAATCATTCTTGATTATGGCCATTGTGAAAATTTGTTATTATATTTTCTCCTGCCGTACTTGTTGGAAAATAATGACAAAAATATATATTCAGTTTACTATGGGTTTATAGAACAAAATTTGTTCTTTAAACTAGGCAAGGTGACTCTTCCTTTTTCCTTTTTGCCTTGTGTTTTAGTTTTACTGATCTTTTACGGTTGTTGGTTGCCTTTGCATTAATTATTTGTAATGCTTGCTGGTCCCATTTCTTTTCGTGTTGCCAATTGTTTTTTTTTTCCCTATTTAATCAGAATTGTTTGGGCCCTGGGAAGTCTAATTTGATTTTTCATTCAGGATATCTGCTACAGCTTTGAGGCAACCCTCCAGTGCTTAAATGCTTAAAAGGCACCCAGGAGAAGGTACCTTGGTTTGTTTATTAGGAGCTGTTTTGACACCCTAAAAATTGATTATCTTGATTCTTTTTTGTTGTGATTTGCAAGAGAGATGTATTTTGATAGCTTCTGAGTGTGTTCCTACTGACATGCTTGTATAAGGATGATTGGGTTTTAATGCATGATGAGGAATGCTTGCTTCCATTCTTTCATAGTCTGCTTTCACCCGATTTTTTTGTTTTGTACCTTGTGTATGCTTTAATGGTTACTTGGTGATACATTTCTGTTGTGGTTGGTTTCTGCTCATTTAGGTAGCCTATATTTGAGTGCTTTTTATGTTTTTTTTTTTTTGTTTAAGTTCGTTTTACTTTTTCTAGAGATATGCATGTCCTAATGAAATTGCATTACATCTGATCCATGGTTCAATTATTCTGGGGGCACTTGCGCTGGTCGTCTAGGAGTCAGCTTGAAGGGAAAGTCCATCTCAGTGAGTAATCCCGTTCCTAGTTCCTCTGAATTAATTTGCAATCGTATCTTGTTGAAACCATAAATGTGTTAATGTGATTTTATTTTGTTATTTTGTTTTTAGGGTGTAAAACCTGTGCCTCCCACCTCTTGTAAGTATTTTTCAATATCATTATCTCAGCATTGTCTATATTGTGCGTTTTCAGGAATGCTTGAGTGGTGTTCCTTACTTAAATGTTCTGGAAACTTGGTGTGACTCATGCTCTAAAATCTGTCTTATTAATTCTCAAAGCCAGACTCATCTCTCCATAACTAGAGATTTTAACTTTGTACCTGTCTTATTTGCCCTCGAATTCTCATGAATTGGCTGAGCTAGTTTATTACTCATGGCTGAAAATCCTTCTGTAAAACTTAGGTGGTGTACCAATAAAATTAGTGCTGCAAAGTCACAAGAGGCTCACCTACTTATTGTAGCTTTATTCCTTGTAAGGTCTTATTTTTTACTCATTAGGCTTGGAGAGATGATCTGGTTTTAGTTTATTGATTTTAATTTTAGTTCATAAATGAACAAGGAAATGTGTCTTTCAATTTTATCATCATGTTTCTGGTGCTTGTTAATTTTAGTCTATGATTTGTTCAATCTTTTTCCATTTGGGACCTTTTTAATTTCAAAGGTTGTCATTTAGAGTATTATTGATGAGTTTTAAAGTGCGTGATCTTCTTGAATGTGTTGCTGGGGATTTTTTCTAGCTTCTGGAAAAGCAACTTAGAATCCTAAGAGCCTAAGGGCAAGAGAATTCTCGAATTGAATGTAGATGTCTTGCTGAGGCACTGTGGTGCACCTTAAGGGAAGGTAATAATAGTTAAGGTTCAATTTGATTGCTGAAAAGCTTTTTAAAACAAAGACTTTGTTTTTTCTGTTGCAAAAAAAATTGAAAAGGAAATTTTATTTACATATTCCCTTTATTTTCTTGTAAGGAACAGTATTGCAATATATTATTATTATCTAGGATTGCTATACAATCAGGTATGCATATAGGGTTGTGATGTGATGGGTTGGTTAATGCACACAGGCTGGCTTTTTGCGAGGCCCTCCCTATTTCAATGGAAAGGGGGAATTGCCATTTTCTTCTTTGTCACTTTAATGGAGTCTAACGTTCATTTCTTGTATCCCTCTTTGATTTCTTGTTCTTTATTATTTTTGTTTTCCTCTTTCCCTGTTTTTATCTTCCTTGTCTTACCTGTGGTTTCTGTACCTTTTTTTTTAAAAAAAAAATTATTTTCTGTACTTTGTTGATCTTGTAAACTTGTGAGATGGAAGCTAAATCTATGATGTGGATTTTAATTAGACAATGGTGGTCCGGGTTGGCTGGATGGGAAGCACTATTTCTTTTTGTTCTGTATGGTGCCTGATAGTTTAGATTGACCAGTGAGTACCGTGATTTCCTGTTTCCAATTATATGATGATAATTCGTATGACATTGATTTGCGTCTTTTACTATTTTTAAGTTGAATCCAAGTGTGAGTCCATCATTTCTTGTGTTACTTTATGGTTTAATATGTTGAAATGATAATTAAAAGTTTAGAGAACTGCACTATTAAAAGTGTCATTATATTGCCCTTGGTTTGATTACATGTTATCGGGTGTCTGATGGATCATTTGACTGTCAGTATAATCTTTTTAGGTGGGGTGGGTGTGGAATCAGGATACATGGTGGGTGTAGGGTGGTTTTAGGTTAGTTTAAACTTTGAGAAGCAGCTTAGTTTATATTAGTTGGAGTTCTTGCTGCTGTGAGGTTGTGATGTATGCCAACCTGAATGAGCTGAAATTCATCTCACCCTCGCATTCATGGCACTCTCCTTTGAGAAAAGGTTACTGAATTGATTATCCTGTCATTGTGGGTAATTGCCTTTGTATTGTTGCGTATAAGTTTACAATTTTGTACTTGTATACGATCTAGATCATTAATATCTTATTATTTTGAAAGCAATAATGGTGTTGTAAATCATACTGTTAGTATGAGTTCATCAGAAATCATACTGTCACGATCCTATTTTATTGTTTGTTTGTTTGTTTTTTCTTAATCCAATTGTGAATCAATGCATAACGCGGTTTCAGCACATCAAGCTTAAAAGTCATTGTCTTAAAGCCTTAGACTTCTAATTTGCATAGCTTTGTGGTAGCCTGTCCAATCATAACGTAATCGTATTGTATTAAATAAACATGAATACGATGACTGTTGAAAACGGATGGATGATATTCTTACAACACGATAAATTTGTATGAGCTAGATAAATTATATTATACGAATTGGTATAATAATATAATTAATTATGAGGTTAAATGTGTCATATGTGGTTCAAAGATAAAATCGTTTAAGTACATAATTAACTGTAATTTCTCTTTCTCTAATCTAAAGACCACCAAAATTAAAAAGGACAAAAGAACCCTGCTGCCCTCGGCATGGGCTTTAGATCAATAATAATAATAATGCGAAGAGAGCTGGATGGAGATGGAGGCGTCAATCAGTATTTCTACCATATGAACTTGTCTTTGGTCATCAAAGCAAATAAAGTTAATGATGGTTTATGAGACGATAACCTGGATGGAGCACCTATTTTAATCTGTACGTTTCTGACTTCGTTGCCCTGGGAAATCATTAAGAAGCTTCTCGTGGTCCATAGACATCCCACGCTCCCCGGCCCCTTGTGCCACGCACGCTTTGGTTGTAAATTTAGCTCTGGTAAGCATGTTAATGGCACCTGTAGCAATAATTGTGGTCAATGCCGATTGTTCTTCACGTCCCTGACCTGCGTCTGTTCTAACAAAAACTGGGGCATAAAGAGTCAGTTCCGGCGCCCACTTCCTGGAAATTGATGGCCCAACCGTGTCTCTACTCTGTGTTTCTCGGTTTCTCATATGGTTTTTCCTGGCAAATTACCACCCTTCTGCTATTCTTTCAAATAGACTTAGCATGTAAGAAATCTCACCAAAACACGTAAACAATACCATAAAGACCACGCTGTCGTCTGTCTGTCTGTCTCGCGTCAGCACAGAAAGGTTGAAACAAGCCTTACCTTGTTTGTTCTCTTCTGTCTGTTAGAGGCCTCGCAGAGAGAGAGAGAGACTGATTCAACAGTTTGTTCATCCATCAGTCACAAAAGGAGCAGGCTTATTATGGGGAAGAAGCTTGATGCCCTGCTTGGAAGAGCCTTCAAACCATCCAAGTTCAAGTCACTTATCAGCCTTGCCATTTCTCGTCTTGCTGTTTTCAAGAACAAGCATCAGTCCCGTTGCAACCAGGCTCGCTCTGATGTCGTGCAGATGCTTGAACTTGGCCAACATGATCGGGCTCTTCTTCGAGTAAGATTTGATCTACATTCTTTGTTTTTTCTGTTTTCTAGTTTCGAGCTAAACTCTGGGTTTCTTTTTGGGACAGGTTGAGCAGGTGATCAAGGAGCAAAACATGTTGGACGTGTTTGTTATGCTGGAAGGGTATTGTAATCTCGTCATCGAAAGGGTCCATCTCATCGAGCAAGACAGGTTAGTTTTGTTGATCATTTTTCCTGTTTTTTCCTGTCAGAGTTCTTGATAACCCTGGAATTGTATTTTTTTTGCAGGGTATGCCCTGACGAGCTTCAGGAGGCAATATCTGGCTTGCTCTTTGCATCTTCGAGGTGTGGGGATTTCCCCGAGCTTCAAGAGATTCGTGGGGTTTTCATGTCTCGCTATGGCAAAGAATTCGCTGCTCGTGCCATCGAGTTGCGCAACAACTGTGGAGTGAACACTAAGGTAAAAGAATCTTGATTCGGATTATCAAATTGGATAGGATCAGAAGTTGTATGCTTAGTCAATCTCCCACCAACCCCCCATCACCCCAACACAAGAAAGAAGATTCTAATAGTCCCTTCTAATAAGACCTGAAAAATTTTTAATTGGCACTTTATAGTTTGGTTATCGGATATGTTAACATTCCTGAGATGAACCAGTTTTTCAAGTTTTAGTACTGATATGATTGCACTCGGTGGCAAGACATAGTGTATGTATTGGTGAAGAAGTACTAGGCTAGTCAGATAAACCAGAAAAGTAGAGGGAACCACTTCTGTTGCTGACGGAAGATGCTAAAATGATTAATTTGAGTTATGAATGGTTCTCACAGAATAAGGATATGAGATATGTGCATAAATGAACATAGTAATAAAAATCTCCTAGCTATTCTTTGTGAATTGTGTTTAGTTGAATTCTGCAGTATGCAATAACATGATCTTTGGGTCATACAGATTATACAAAAGCTGTCAACCAGACAACCAGACTTGAAGAGTAGAAGGGATGTTCTTAAGGAGATTGCTGCTGAGAATGGCATTGCTTTACAGTTCGAGGAGACCTCTGGTTCCAGTGAGGTATGCAATTTACTATTGATGATCAACAGGCTTTGAGAAAAATCAGTTTTTGTTATATGCTGAAAATATAGAAATGAAAACTCATGGCATGGCTATTGTGTTATTGATACAGGAAAATTTGGACGGAAGCAAGAAGCAAAGCCAGCCCAAGCTAGACACATCAGCTAAGGCAGGTGGCATTGGAGGAGATGATGATGAGTTCACTGATTCAATGAAAGGAAGGAAAAAGTACAGGGATGTGGCTGATGCAGCTCAAGCAGCATTTGAGTCAGCTGCTTATGCTGCAGCAGCTGCAAGAGCAGCTGTGGAACTCTCTCGGTCTGATTCTCATGATCCTGATGATCAGAACAGTCCCAATAGTCAAGGAAAAAGAGTGTCTGACAGACATGAATCTAATTCTAAATATAAGCAAACTCATCCTGGTGGTCAAGCAGAGGGGTTGAATCAGAACAAGAAGACACCAGAAATCTCAAGTCCTTCAAGTGAAGGTTCCGCAGAAGGAACCCTGGACCTTAGGACAATGTCCTTGGACGAAGTGGACCCAATCAAGCTATTGGAAAAGGAAGTAGTTATTCATGAGAGTGACGATGAAACCTATGATTCCCATGATTTGAGTTTTGATATGAACACAAGGAAGCTAAAAGACAAGGTCCAAGATACAGATAAGGATGATGAGCCCTCAGAAAAAACTGGACTGACATTTCAGTACTCATCAAATAAGCAAATCCCTTCAAGCCTTCGTGCCGGCCTGAAGGTGGAGACTGAAACTGAGAACCCCACAGCACATGCAGCCAAAAGTTCTGAGATGAAAGGTAAACAACACTTTACCATAAACAAGGGGCCTTTTTCTGTGAGGACTAGACAAGTGCGGGGTTACTGAAGAGCATGGGTATATTAAATGTTTGTAAGTTTGGTGAGTTGCATGATAGCATTGGTTGAATCTGCAGGTTGGTTTTTGTTCTTTGATTTGTTTTTGTTAATTTTTGTAAGATGTAACTCAATGTAATTGTCTTGTAATGATTTTGAAAGTTTTTGTGAAGCGAAAATTTTGGAGAAACATGTAAAGTTCCTAAAGATAATACGGACCTACAATCAAAATATGGATAATCCCCAAGGCTTAGACTCTCTAAAACCAGAATTCAAGCACTGCTTGAACAAGCTTAATGAATATAGCAGGCAAAGGCACAAAGGAATAAAGGTGCATTTCATGGGAATGAATTTGCAGCCTCAACTAATGTGATAAAAATTGTCGATTTACTTAGTGGAAACATTAATTCATTTCTCTGTAATGTAAGTTAAAAACATCATTCATCTATATAGGCAAATGCATATGCATCCACAGGCAAAAAAGTAGATCAATTAAGGGTTACGGTTACAAACTGTGATCTAATATGTAGCTCATAGAACAATGCTTTGGCTTGTAATATTGTTCAAAGGTAATTCTATTAAAACTAGTATCATCCACCATTTTATATCGTGACAAAACATTGGCATGTAATGCTTATGAAATGTGAAACTCACTCTGTAGGATCCAGAAGTAAAGATTTAGATCTAACAACGACGAAAAATCTACAAATATCTGGAACTAATTTCTCTCTAGGGAAATGCCAAAATCTATGTCTGAGTTGATGAACGAGTTAAGTTACTGGCCTCTGGCCCGCTTCTTCCCATGCTGAAGGAGCTCCGAGAATGATTGCAAATTCACACCAACATCTTCATCATATTCAATTCCCAGTTCCTCCTGCGAACATTAAACACTGTCAGAGAGAACCTTTATGACGCCATATGTGCGTTCTTGCCAACAGAATGACATTTTCGAACCTTGAATTCCTTTAGATCCTTAGGTGAGTTCTCAGTGATAGCATCCCAGAGATCCTTGAACATCCTTTTACGCCTTCTCCACTGGCTCATTTTCTCTGAATAGATGGCTTCAACTGCCCTTTTTTCCTCTGGCCTAACCAGGGTAACTCCTCCACGCAATTTAACTAATTTGTCCTCCATTTCCTTGACCTGATGCATAATAAATAACGTAAAAAATTTTCCCACTTGTTTGGGTTAAAACATTTCTGCAGCTAATCTTTACAAAGTGAAAGGAAAAGCTTCCATAATTTAGCCATAACCCTTACCTCTTTCCTCAGTTTTTCTTCCTTGTCATATATCTGTTCCAGTGTTAAATTTGACTGCAAAATTTTAATTTCTGCAACAACAGTATACATCCGTGCTTGCATAACTCAATTCGAGAACATTCACATAACCAAAAGGATTAGAATCTAAAGACCAGTGCTGACATGTTAGAAAGAGTATCTGCTACCCCTTCAGCAAGAACAATAATCTGATGTTCAAGGATTATTACCTCCCTCAACCCCAGTGATTGCTTTCTTTTGTTGTTCGAGCTGTTCCTGCAGTTTGGCATTCTCTTCCTTCATAGAAGCAAGCTCTTCATTGTTGGGGATATTGAACTGGTCTTGACGGGCAAGGTATATCTTCTGCTTACCATACTCTTTGAATGAAATCTTCCCGCTATCAGCAAGTGTATCCAGTGTTTTTTGAATGGATGCCTTTTTGAGGTTAAACTTTTGCAGAGAATCAGCCACGTTTTGAGAATTTAAAGGCCGATTTTGCTAGTTTAGAAAAACCAAAAAAAAAAAAAAAATAATAACAAACCCAAGTTAGGTTTACTACAGCTGAAGGACCTAAATATCAAAAAACAGAAAAATTCTCCGTTTGGTTGCCAAGAAAATGAAACAAGAAGAAGAAAAGAAGAGGTGAGTGAGGCAGGAAAAAATCACGAAAACAATGACCTTAATGCAATCTTGTTAGAGAAATCTAAGCTTTAATCGGTTTCCTCTAGCAATCAGTTTATTTAAACCTAATTGAAACCAGAACAAGTAACGCAAGATTTTGAATAGGAATCTGCAAACGAAAGAAGAAAAAGAAGAAGCTTACCTCGTTCACGTAGTTGAGCACGATTGCTGCATATTAAAATTAGAAAAAGGATAAACGTAAGAGGCAAGCTTTGATCAATGAGGATAATATAAGGGGAGAAATTATAATTGAAAATCAGCGTCGGAAATCAGCAAAGAGGCTTTCGACGGAGAGAGAGAGAGTCGGCGGTGATACCTTCGGCGCTATCGGATTTCGGAGCCATCGATCGGAGAATTTTCAATTCAAATGCGCGGGAAAGTCGATGTCCTCTGAGATATTTGTTTTGCCTCGAAATGGAGGAGCGTTGGGCAAAATAAGGTAGTAGTAGGATTTAAAACGACGCCGCATGACATTCTTGAATAAAAAAAAAAATTACACCAAAGGCGGAAATTTGCCTGGTCAGTGTGGATGATGGGTGAACCACGTATGACAAACTCAGCCCCAATTTCATCAGCTAAGCAAGGAGATGAAGAGGAAGTGAAACGGTGAAGGACATGGCTTTGATAGCAACTCAAGCTTTGCTCTGCAACACCCATGGCACGTTTCTTCCAGGACCCAGACCTAGATCTTTCGATTCCGACCCTTCTTCACTCTCTCGTCACCACCTCTATTATTGCAAACATCCCGGAAAAACATGGCCTGCAATCTCCTTTTCTATCCCCACGAACCCAACGTCCCAACATTCGACGGCCCCCGTATGCCGCGAGTCTCGCCGCAAGTCCACCGCTGTGAGTCCCGCCTCGGAAGAAGGCGACGGTGATAGTCTGCGGCGAGTCTTTCAGGTGGCTCTCTGGACCGCTGAGGCTGTTTACATCTCGTGGCTCTTTTTGCTGCCTTATGCTCCTGTATGCATTGCTACTTCTTTTTCTTTTCTCAGCTTCTCTTCATTTCTTACAAACAAAAAGATTGATGGTCAATTTCTCTTTTTCTTTTTTGGAGTTTACCAGGGAGATCCCGTATGGGCAATCAGTTCAGAGACAATTAACGCTCTCATCGGCCTTTCTCTCAATTTCCTCTTCATCTTGCCTTTGACGAATGCTGGTACACTCGACAGCTCCTTGGATTGCTATAGTATTTGGTTTTGCAAAGCAAAATTTTGTTTACATTTCTAGTCGGATTTGGACAAAAAAAATCTTTTTTTATTGTTTTCTTTCCATGATATGATTATCAATACAAACAATGAACCTTTTTTGGCAGAGTAGTTGGCATTCGTCTGATTGATGCCCCAGTTCTTCACCCGGTAAGCATCACATCATATTTAGGTGAAGTGAAAGTTTTGTTCTTTCCCATGAAGGCTTATTCAATCTAATATATGTCAGATGTCTGAGGGATTGTTCAACTTTGTTATTGGGTGGACGCTAATGTTTGCTCCATTGTTGTATACGGATTGCAAGAGAGACAGATACAAAGGTTCCCTTGATGTTCTTTGGGGTCTGCAGATGTTCCTTACAAACAGTATGCTTCCTTCCAAACTCTCAAGCTTATGTTAATCCGATCACTTCACATTTGATTAGCAATTAAAATGTTTTACTGTTGCTTGTGCATCACTTTTGCGATTATACAATGGATCATCAACAGGATATTATAGTTTATTTTTGAAGCAAATGCTTAATTCCTCCTTTATGTGATGCCAGCATTCTTAATTCCTTACATGGCAATCCGGCTGAATGAAGCTGATGCAGACGGCCCTCCTAGCAAGCGCTCTCCACTAGGCTCTGTGATGACAAATGGTGCACCCGTGGTGGGATTGATTGGTGGTGCTGTATGTCTGTTATCTGCAATATGGGCTCTCATTGGGCGAATGGATGGTGATTTTGGGAGCATAACAGATAGATGGCAGTTCCTGATAAGTTATTTGGGATCAGAAAGGCTGGCATATGCCTTCATTTGGGATATATGCTTTTACATAATCTTCCAGCCTTGGTTGATAGGTGAGAACCTACAAAATGTTCAGAAAAGCAGGGTACCTCTAGTAAATTACCTTAAATTTATCCCTGTGGTTGGCTTAGTTGCCTATCTTCTCTTTTTGGAGCTGGAGGAGGAAAAATAGTTTGATGCTACATACTGCAGCGATTTCTGACGGATTCGAGTCTAGAAAAGCCTTATGAATCTTGATGTATGAAGAGGAGAAGTTTGTAGCTATCTTTTCTGTAAAAGAGAGCTAATGAAAACTGTCCCAATTTTTTTTCCATGGTGAGAATTCTTGAACAGAGATATGTAATTGACAATGAAGTTCTGATAAGAGAGGAAGCTTTCCTTGCTTCTGTTTCACTTTGTTAAGTAGTTAAATCAAAGAAGGAGAGAAGTCTCATTGTTGGAATGGTGTAATGTAGCCATTATGGGCTTCCTCATATATTGATTAAGAAAAATAAAATTAAACAGAGACAAAAGCAAATTGAGAAAATAAAAGTGACAGGAAAGTTTAGCTAAAATACAAGATTAAGAAGCTGATCAATGCTGCACAATGAGGCCATTCTACAGAGCTGATTGAAATGCAACAAATGCAGGCATAACGAGATCTCAATTGTAAATCAAAATCCAATAGCTGAAATATAACAAGCAGGCCAAAAAGAAGAAGAAAAGCCAGAGTATATCCTACATTGCACATCTAGGAGAGGTTGCCACCACTTTGCTGCCATAGGTTGATGATGTCAGTGGCCTGATTAAGAAGGATAATCATCTTCTTCTGAGATATCCATGGCTTACTTTCTAGAGTGGCCTTGAGCTCTTCCCATGCATCTTTCCTTGGCCAAAAGAAATATGGACTTAGAGGAACAGTGCCATGCCCAGGTATCACCTGATCAAGACCAAGCCCGATGTTCTTTTCCATCCATATGAATTTCAAAACCAGCCTCGACTTCTCAACCTGCTTCACTACCACCTTCTGCAAAATAGACAACAACTCGTTATATCAAGCAAAACACATAAACGCAAGAAAGCATCTGCAGGTGTAGCAGGTAGCTGTAGTAAGAGAAAGCAGGGGATTTGAACCTCAGTTTCTGGAGAGGTCGTGACAGATGGTATTTCAGTTTCTGTGGATGTCTCAGCTGTGAGTGTCTCAGGGGCTGCTGAAGCAGTTAGTCTTTCAATTCTCGAAGTGGGTGTGATTCTTTTTGCCAGACCGGTCGATGACTGTCTCAAACCGGCCTTTGTCTTAAAGAAAATGGCGGTGTTGAATGATTTCAAGGCGGGTTTCTGATAAGGAAGTGAATGCCAAGTGAGAGTACTATTAACACTAGATTGAGTTGCCATGGATAACATCTTCTACAGCAGAAAGAGAGACACAGAGAGAGAAAGAGTGTGTTTATGTCTCAAGTTACTCCATCGTGTCTCTCTCCCACTGATCAGAAAGAGTTTGGGATTGGATAAGGGACATGGGGCGGTGGCAGTGGGGCTTTGCTCTCTGGGTAGGAGGAGGTTTATGGGCTTTTGACCAGGCTTGGGCCTTTTCCCAAGGTCCATTCAACTCCCCAAAACAGATCAACCCTGGCAACAATTCTCAACCTCTTACGTCTACGGTTTGGTTCGTCATATTTATAGATTAAATATTTTAAAAAATTAATTAAATATTGAATTGGTTTGATTTTAAATTAAAAAATTAAAATTTTATTATTTTTTATAAATTAAAATATTAAAATTCATAAATTTCATCCATAATTATAAGATATGAAAATTAATAATGAAAATATATATTTTACATAAATTTAAAAATAATATGTATAATTAATTTGATCTTTTGCTCATTTTGATCTAAAAATTTTAAAATCGAGAACTGATCAAATAACCTATTGAACCAAATTTTTTGAACTAATAGATTTAATGGACTAATTGGACTGAATCATTTTACTCAAATTACATTTGATCCTGTTTGATCATTAGTCCTATTCAATTTTGCTCACCCCTATCCTTAGATTACTTTTGTATATATTTTTTTTCAAGCTTAATTAATTTAAAAATAGTCATAATTCATAATTATGAACCAAACAAATATGTGGTTTTAAGTTAAACTGCCTTTTTTTTTTTCTGTTTTTTCTAAAATTAATTGTAATATTTCCTTATTCTAGCATGTGATATAAATTATGTACCATGCATCCATGTAATGAACATTTAATTCGAGTGCATGCCCCATACTTTAATAATTTAAGGGAATTATTTTGTATCACTGTAAGAATTTAAAAATTCTTAGGCTTTATATTGCTTTGAATAATTGAAGAGATTTCAATTTATTGGTTCACATCTTAGTTATGTATAAAGCAATGGTGACATCCCTAAACCCAAAAAAGTGATTAATGTAACTTGTATTGGTAGGACCATTATTTGGTAGCTTGTTGATAGGAACCTTCCTGCCCCAACCCTTCCGGATTTTATCTGTAGATTATTTGTCTTCATTAGAAAAGAAACAAGAAAATGACTTAAATCATTAAAAAAATCTTTGAATCATAGATTAAACTTAAACAGACTCTTATCTTTTTATTTATACTTATAGAAACTTTTAATTTTAACAAAAAAAATTAAATACACTTAACTGCAATGTCTTTCACGTGATATACGATATGTTACCACGTAAATAAAATATTTCAACAAGTATTAGATTTGATGGGTTAATGAATTATTAATTTTTTGTTAAAATTAAGGATTTATGTAATTATAAATGAAAAGATAATAATTTTTTTAGATACAATAAAAAAATAAAAACTTAATTGCATGAAATAGACATGATACAAAGATTTTTAAAGTGCCTAAGCCAAAGAGAAGGTATGGTATTGGCCCTATTGGTGGGGGATACTTGGGGATTCAAGTGGATACCATGCACTAATTATTGGCTCTTTTTCCTTTTCTTTGAAAGTGAAATTTGTACATTTGGACATCAATTCACTTGACCAAGTCCTTGTCTACAAAATAAAATATGTTTTTTGATCAAAATTTAAAATTATGAAAATATTGCATTGCAGGTATAATATGAATTGTACAATTTATTCCGAGAAAGGATTGAAATTTATGATGTGATGAGTGAATTATCTTTATTGTGTAATCTATCATATGTACTGAAAAAATATGGACACTTAGATTCATTAAAAGGGGAAAAAAAGCAAAGGAAAGTCAGGAAGTGTAAGAATGACCAAAGATTTCATGCCTTTACATGATTGGGGCTAAGTGAACATTCAACATTGCACATGGATACTTTCCATAATCGAAACAGTTGGTACCTGGATAACAAAGGGGAACAATTGTCTGAAACTTGAGAGCCACAGATAAGGTACAGCATGAAGATTATGGTAGACCCTCTCATTGTCTCATCTGATTTATGATTGTGGGGATAAATTCTAGATTTCCAATGAGCATGGTCCCGCTTGTAGATGATGACGACAGAATATCCTCCATGTCTCTGTGCGTTGGTAACTCATCTCATAGACCAAAATGTAAGGTAATTTCGTGTGGAAAAGTCACAGTCATGGAAGATCAGTGGAATTATACGACCCCACCATGAAAAAGAAAAAGAAAGAAAGAAAAAATGACAGTTCCTCAGTATTGCGACCAAATTCCTTCTGGTTTCACATGTGTTTTTGTAACAGTATTAGCTAAACCTCCATGTGACATTTTAATCAACATAAAATAATCCTGGTGTATAAATAGGATAGTTAAAGCCCTGTTTTATTCAAATCAGAGAACGGTATATGTTGAAAGCATGCTTGAATCCTGAAAGCTCAAGCAGGAAAGAACAAGGTCAAAAAGGAAAAAGAGCAATGTTGCTAGCAATTGGTAAAGAAAGTGCCATTCTTGGCTGGAAGTGCATGTGGTATAGAATTAGATAAAGGGGAAAAGGATTGTTGGTGTGAGGTTTTACTATAGACACGGTCTTCATCATCTGTACATGGATGCTGTATTTTGCTAGGAAAATGCTAGTCTATAGCAAGCTTCTGTAGGCAGGAAACTGAAGCTTCCATCATTGGTACAAACCCTACAAATTTAGTCCCGATCGATTGTACTTCTGTAAGTTGCCCTTTTCTTTGTTCCTAACTGTGTCAGTTACTAAATCAATGGCTTCCAAAGTAATATTCTTGTCCGAAACAAGACTTCAATATGCTGTGATAGCTTTAATGCAGATTTTTTTTTGGTTAAGTTGACTGCTGTATGGTGCTTGTTTAATGATTTGGGTGCATTATCTGTCAAGAACTTGTTTTAATTGTTTAGACTTTGTTTGATCTTTCTCTTGCAAACGTCTGGGATTGAACATGCAGATTTGTTGTCCGGTGAAGAAGAGAAGGGGAGAAAAGGGTGATGAAAATGGGGTCTCTGAAGCATGATTGGGCAGATAACAGTCAGGCAAGGCTGCCTCTTTTGGTCAGCTTTAGGGGAGATGAAGATACAGGTAGCCGATGGACGTATCTGAAAGTTACGAGAGCAAAAATCAAGAACTCTTGGGATGATTTGAAAGATTTTGGAAGGAAAGCATTGGAAATGGGTCGTTCTGATCCCAGGAAAGTCATATTTGCAATGAAAATGGGACTGGCATTGTCAATTGTGTCTTTGCTCATATTCTGGAAAGGATCATTTGAGGATATTGCACAGTATTCAATTTGGGCAATACTCACAGTCATAGTGATGTTTGAATTCAGTATAGGTATTAGCATCCTCATCGATTCAACATTACCCTAGATTAATTTTTGACTGTCTTTTCTGTTTCAAAATCAGTTTTGCTGAATTCCCAGAAAAAGTTCATTAATTTCTTTTAAGCAGGTGCAACCTTTATCAAAGGATTCAATCGCGGGTTGGGAACCCTCTGTGCTGGAATACTTGCATTTTGCTTTGCTGAGCTATCATTGGTGGCTGGCAAGTTCGAGGAAGGTGTTATTGTTATAAGTATTTTCGTAGCAGGTCAGTGTGATTGGAAAGGTTAATAAACTGTTTAGCTTGAAGCCAAAACAAACTCAATTCCTCCATTTTTAATTGTGTTTCTTTGCTGTGGATAGGATTCTGTGCATCCTATTTGAGGCTGTATCCGACCATGAAGCCTTATGATTACGGATTCCGAGTATTTGTATTAACATATTGCATCCTTATGATAGCCGGTAACAGGACTAGGGCATATACTGAGGCAATTTTGACTCGATTGGTACTCATTGCAGTTGGGGCTGGTGTTTGTTTTGTTGTAAATATATGTATATATCCGATTTGGGCTGGTGAATCTCTGCATAACTTAGTGGTGAAAAATTTTAAGGATCTTGCCACTTCTTTGGAAGGTTGATTTTTTTTCAATTTCAGAAAGTTCTTTAATCTACCAATAGGTGCATCAATCTTACATTTCTTTGTTCAACATCTCGTTTTTTCCAGGCTGTGTTAATGGATACTTGAAGTGTGTTGAATATGAGAGAATTCCCTCGAAAATTCTTACATACCAAGCTTCTGATGATCCACTTTATAATTGTTATCGATCAGTGGTGCAGTCTACAAGCCAAGAAGATACTTTGGTACGTTGCAATTGCCATAATAGGTTTATGCAACAGTTTGG
The DNA here is from genome assembly GCF_000208745.1 of Theobroma cacao. Lineage (NCBI taxonomy): Eukaryota > Viridiplantae > Streptophyta > Magnoliopsida > Malvales > Malvaceae > Theobroma > Theobroma cacao. The sequence continues at coordinate 40,744,089 of NC_030851.1, forward strand.
CTTGTTGGGCAAATGATTCCAGGGATTGTAAGGATTTTCAAATCTTTTGCAGCTTGGATTTGCAGTTTGGGAACCACCCCATGGCCGTTACAGAATGCGTAATTATCCTTGGGAGAACTATGTCAAAGTAAGTGGTGCAGTGAGGCATTGTGCATTCATGGTTATGGCACTGCATGGGTGCATCCTTTCAGAAATACAGGTGACTATATCCACAATTCTGCCCATATTTCTTTCTTTGATACCGTTACATAGAAGCACAATAATGCTGGAAAATCAACTGAAAGTAGCAGATAAGATGAATTGATGAATTTAACACACAAAAATCTTTACAGTTTTAGGACTCCCAAAATAGGCTGCAGACTGCTGCCTTCTGATTTCTCAATGCAGAGCAACACCTAGGAAACCTGCTCCTCAATTTCACAAAACAGGAGTCCTTCAATTCAGTTCAGTAGTAAGGAAAATATGGTCATTCTATCTGAATGATTCTCAGCATTCTGAAATTGGTTTTGTCCTGGTTGGTTCAATGTGTATTTTTGAAGAATTATGTTTACTTTTACAATCTGAACTGCATGCGCTTAAGATCAACATTAAATTTAAACGTATGGTTGAGAGTTTTGACAAAAATTTGAATTATGGAGGCTATGTAACTTTATGGTGTAGGCCATAGCTGACAAGCCATAACTCACTTCCTTTTTTTCTTCACATCATTCCTGTCATGATGTTCACAATGCAGGCCTCCCCCGAAAGAAGAAAAGTATTCTCTAGCGAGCTTCAGAGGGTTGGGACAGAAGGTGCTAAAGTGTTACGAGAGCTCGGAAACAAAATAGAGAGAATGGAGAAACTGAGTCCTGGTGACATACTTCAAACTGTCCATGAGGCAGCCGAGCAGTTGCAGAAAAAGATAGACCAAAAGTCTTACCTTCTAGTGAATTCTGAGAGCTGGGAAATTCGGGCAAGGCCCAAGGAACTCGAAGACCTTAAAAACCTCGTGGACGCACAGGAAGATGAGAACATGCAGCTGGGCTTTAAATCATTGAGTGAGGCTGTGCTGGACGTGAGGTCAATTCCTGCCAGGACAGCTTCTCTACCTCCATCCGAGACTGCACAAAATATGTTCAGGAGATGGCCCTCGAACCTTTCATCTAAGGCTGAATCATTCGTCAAGGGAGACGAAAGCAAAACATACGAAAGCGCCAGTGCTCTGTCCTTGGCAACATTTGCTTCGCTTCTGATAGAATTTGTTGCTAGACTAGGCAATCTGGTGGACTCCTTTGAAGAACTGAGTCAGAAAGCCAACTTCAAGGAGCCTGTCATCAACATGCCAACTGGTAAGAAAAGGGTCGGCACTTGGGTTGTCTAGGGTGATCATGTCGTTCATTATTACAGGGTGGTGGGGTCATTCTTGGTTCAACGACAACCATATTTACAGGAATTTCCATTAGATTTGGTGATAGATCTTGTGTCCCATCTGATTGTCAAATCGATAATAATTCGGTCAAGAGCCAAAAGTTCTCACTCCAAAGCATCTACCCAGCTCAATCAGTGGACTTATTGCTACTGTTAACTGTCAAGCATGTGAAAGTTGGTTCAAAATATTCAACAAATTAATCGAAAGATAATGATGAAGAGCTTGCTTTCACCCTCTCCAAATCCGTGATTGGGTTGAAGCCATTGGACTAATGTTCACACAAATTATATGATCTTTCCTATCTAGGCACCTATCTCTTCACGAGACTCTTTCTCCCTTGACCACCCACTACATTATCTTAGATTGCCATGGTCCCCAAGGAGAAGTAGGAGATGGCCCTGGCTTGATTTGGAGAGGGGCAGCCATGGAAGAATTACAGTAAAGATTGATGTTAAATAGTTGGATTAAGCACAATATATATAGACATTTTGGGCTAACATTATGTTTCATTGCTAGGATCACAATTATACAAAAAAAGTTATCCACTTATATGGTAAATTTAAGAATATGGAATTCAAATTAATTTTGATTGAAACAAATTTATGTATAATTTTATGAAGGATTAATTATCTCATATTTTTTATGAATATGTAAAATTAGGGGTTACAAACATTTCATCTTAGTTAAAAAGGTTGAATAAAGTATGCTTTCATGTTGTTTTAAAGCATGAGATATCCATGGATCAAATTAGGATAAGAATTAGTAGCTTGCTCTTTAAGTAATATTAATAATATTCACATATAGAATTGAAGTTGGGCTTGAGCTTAAAATTTTGTACTCAAACTCAACTCAGGGTGGGTTCGGTGTACGGATTTATGAGTTTAAGCAAATAATTCGACTTTAAGATTTTTTTAAAAAACATCTATGTAAATTATTCGAGAAGGTAATAAGACTTAAAAGTATACAATTAATTTTTCACAAAAAATATAAGCTATCAAAAAGAATATAGAGTGGTTCCAAACCTAAAACGGAAAGACTCTTATACAATTACCATAAAAAAAAAAGCATTGAAAACTCAGTTACTATAATTCCTCCAAAATTTGGTTACTATAATAACAAAAAAAAGTGCTTATAAAGGATATTAGCCTTGAAAACTCAGTTATTTTTCTATGTAAATACATATTTTTTTAGGTATAATATTTAAAAAAATCTTTAAACTATTAAAAAAATTTAAATAAATTTTTATTTTTTTATTATGTAAATTAAATTCTTCTATTTTTATTTCAAATCAAATAAAATGTAACATGTTATTCGTTGCCACGCAGTATATTGATATATCATGATAATAACGTTATACGTTGATGTAGTATAATGACATTATCATTTGATATTTTCACTTTTTATTTTAATTATAAATATTTATTTGATTTAAAATAAAAAAAATAAACTTAATTAAATACAATTGAAATAATAATTTATTTGATTTTTTAAAAATAATTTATAAACTTTTTTTTTGAATATTATACCTTTTTTCTGTAAAAAAATTATAATTAAGAGCAAAAAAAACCAATTGTCTCAAATTTGTTTGCTTCTGAACATACTTTGTCTTCGTTATGGATTGGTTATATTCATTCACATGGTAGCAAGCCATTAGCAAATAGTGGTATGATCTGTGATGCGGCTGGATTAGGCAGAGATCGTCTATTGAAGTTCGGAAGGAGCAATTCTGTTTTTCAGAATCTGATATATAAGTAAATACTCTCTGAAAATCTCAGTAAAGAAAAGCTAAACCACCATGGAATTTCTTCATTTCTTCCAGTAATCATTTACCTGCAGGCATCTTGGTTTCTGAGGAGGATGAAAGTGATGCTTTCAAGTTCAAGACAGGTATGGTCAATGACCCCATGCCATTTTTATTTTCTAGACCAGACTAGATGAGATAGTAGTTCAGAGTTCAGACCCCACACCAGGTGTCAAATCTCGATTATGCAATAAAATAAAGCATAAGGACATGCGGGTCAGGGCAGTGATTGTAATTACGAACATGGAACAGATTAAAGGAAGTCGCATGAATCTGATTTAGATCGGATTCCACCCAATTTTATTGGTAATAATCCTTGTTAATCCTCGCATGATTAAGGACGAAAAACCAATCTCGAAACCGACAAAGAAAGGAACAGTTCCAACTGATATATAGCAGAGGAGAAAAGTAACCCATTGCTCGCCACAAAGTAAAACAAAAGACGAGCGGAGACAATTTGTTCTTATCTTTCTAATAATTTGTTCAACATGGTGAGTGTCACTTTCTTCAATGATGCCAAGCATGAAACAGAAAATCATTTTCCGTAGATTGAAAGTCTTCCCTTGAATGTGCTGTGTTTACGTTCAAGCTGTTATTTTGCAGATAATGAAAAAACAAAAGCAGGGGAAGGGAGAAGGTGGGGGTAATGGTTTTTTGAGGTCCGACGGGCTTCTCTCAAAGTCAACAATTTATTCAACTAAAATTATTTAATTGAAACCAAGTGGCGGGTGACGCGTGGAGGGAATGATGATTAGGAAACCTGATGATCTCTCCTACCAGTCCAAGCCTCTCTCCTGAATTTGGATAGTTGTTTACATCTTTCCCGTTCTTGTGACAATTGCCAACTACTTTTCAAGCTTCCATGTATAGCATCGTCACGTAAGCAAACGACATCGTATGAAAGATTCCCACCTCCCACCACCTTCGTTGTCTCTCTGGAATCTAGATGTATAGACTCGTATCTTCTTCGGAATTGTAGTTCCATCAATAACTTTCATCTGATCTGTTACTCACCCTTTACCAGGTATGTTTGAAGAAGTTCGATTTATGATTAAGAAAAGAAAAAAGATTTGTGGGGTCTTCTGAATTACTGTTTCTGATTGTATTTTTCGTTCTGTTGTATGTTGATGCAGAGATGGCAGGGAGGTCTTTTCTGCGGAGTTCAACCGATGAGAGTAAAGAAAGATTGCTTTCAAGGAAAGGGTATTCGGAATTCGGTTTGAACAGCTCTGATGGTAGTGAGGATGGAGTTAAATGCAGGTGTTTTCGATCGTGTTCTGATTCAATTAATAAATTCTGGGATGGTTTGCAAGAAAGCTCTGTCAAGTTATATGAAATGGGTCAATCAGATCCTCGGAAGGTCTTTTTCGCTGCGAAAATGGGCTTTTCGCTAGCTATGGTATCACTGCTTATATTTTTCAAAGAGCCTCTAAGGAATGCTAGTCAATACTCGATATGGGCAATTCTTACTGTTGTCGTGGTTTTCGAATTCAGCGTCGGTATTTGCTTCAATATTCATGCCCCATTTCTGGCAATCCAAAATTTGTGACTTGACTTTTTTCTTTGCTTTTGTTCATGGACTGTGGTGATGAAATCACTTTCTCTATTGTAGGTGCAACTCTTAACAAAGGATTCAATCGAGCTTTGGGGACTTTCTCTGCTGGAGCCCTTGCTTTAGGCATTGCAGAATTATCAATATTGGCTGGAAAGTTTGAAGAAGTTATCATTGTGATTAGCATTTTCATAGCAGGTTGGAGTTCTAGCAGCTAATAGTATGAACTATAATTCCACATGAGAAGTTTCATTCTGCTTTTATAACCCTTAAATTCCTTCTGGTTTAGGATTTTGTGCAAGTTATGCGAAATTGTACCCTCCCATGAAGACATATGAATATGGTTTTCGGGTATTCTTGTTGACATATTGTATCGTACTGGTGTCTGGAAACAACACAAGAACCTTCTTCGACACTGCTTTTTATCGATTGTTGCTTATTGGGATTGGTGCTGGCATTTGCTTGGTTGTAAATATATGTATATACCCCATATGGTCAGGGGAGGATTTACATAAATTGGTGGTTAAAAATTTCAAGAGTGTTGCTACTTCGTTGGAAGGTTTGATCCAGCTCTATTTTATGCTTTTCTGAGAACTGCTTGAGTAGTTTCTTTGTCAAATTATCAGTTTTTTCCTTTTTGAAGTTTTACTACTTACTGTGATGACTTGCTTGGTTCATACCCTTGATTTTTGTTTTCTAGGCTGTGTTAATGGATACCTGCAATGTGTTGAATATGAGAGGATCCCTTCCAAAATTCTTACATACCAAGCATCTGATGATCCATTGTATAGTGCTTATAGATCAGTTGTGCAGTCTTCAAGCCAGGAGGAATCTCTGGTATGTTCTCTTATGTCAGATTTCCATCCTGTCTTCATTATCAGGCCAAGAATGAAGGAATTGTTCATTTATTTTTAGTACCATTGTCTTTTTCCAGCTAGATTTTGCCTTATGGGAGCCTCCACACGGTCCTTACAGAACATTCAACTACCCTTGGAGAAATTATGTCAAAGTAAGCGGTGCACTGAGGCATTGTGCTTTCATGGTGATGGCAATGCATGGGTGCATACTTTCAGAAATTCAGGTGAGAAGACCTATCTCATTGCATTGTTTCAAATAGCAACATTTTCAATCCCCTGGTATATTTATTGAAAGATCCGCAGAGATTATAGCTTTACCACATTTTTAGCAGATCCTTTTATAAAGTATATATTTCAAACTTCTCTGTTTGACTTCTGCTAGACCTCTCTTTTTCAAAGTAGTAAGCAAGGTTGGTAGACTATGCCTTCCAGGCTCCAGCATAAGTCACTTGTTTATGATTCCCTCCCTCTCTAGGATGCCACGCCAGAGTTGTGGACACCCATATCCTACAGCTGTAAAGGGCCCATAGTTTCGTTTAATATCAAGAAAAACTGCCTTCTATAAATTTATTGCTCATCGTTTGTCACTTCATTGAGTTATTAAGCAATCGGAAGAAGGGTTATATACTTTAAACAGAAACGTAATCTGTGCTTGTTGCGGGCCCTTATTTGTATATGATAGGTCCTCATCAAAGGAAAACCACAAGACCCCATCAATCTGGCAAAGCTTAGGAATTTCCAACACAATCATGTGCTTTCCAGTTATGCAGTGATACAAACTTTCCTTTATCATACTTTTCCTGTTTATTTCAACTATTACAGTGGCGTTCATCATTTTATGTCCTCAACTTGATGATAAGAAGCAAAATGGTGATGTTTAATAGTAAATGAAAAACAGTTCCTGAAGGGCATAAAAGGTGCTTGTATATCCAGGATGATAGCAGAGCAGAAACCTCTAATCTTCGTAACAGTCTCTTGGTTTTGGGTATCATGATATCTACTGCTAAATATGTTCACTTGTTTGTGCTATGCTGGTAAAGTTTCTGATCTGTACGAGCCATTTCGCATTAATGCTGACAGAAAATCGGGGTTTATTGAAGCTGCTTATAGGCACAAACAAGGGTGCAGGATCTATGATTGACTTTGGCTGTTCATATGGAGATACAATCAAACCGAAGATTTTCACTGTATCATCCTGTAGTTTTAATTGGTTTAACCTGAAAAGTTTCAAGGTTTAGTCTAATCTAACAAACATGTGGTACTCATTATTAGAAATTATTTTCACTTCTCTTAGCAATCAGGGGCTTGTAGTGGAAAGATTAGGTGTAACTAAGATTTGCAGTTTCCTCTGATATAAAATGCGACAGTGGTTAGGATGCCACAAGCAACATTCATGGACAATGGGAGACTGTTTCGACTTTTGAACTCTGCATTACTCTTTTTACCGTAGATTGCACTTAACACTCCATTTTTTGACAAGAAGGGAAGAAGGATGCAATCTTGCATAAGAATCCCAATTAGCCACAAAATCAAAGCTGTCTCCTTTCCTTTGCGGCTACAATGGTGCATTGGCACGTATTGGCCAACACTGTTCATCGACAATGGATTAATCTTTTGAAAATTTGAATGATCTGTTCATCATAGGCTGCACTTAATGCTCCTTTTTTTTTTTTTGGCCGAGAAGGTAAAATGTATTCAATCTTACAACAAGAATCCCAATCGGCCATAAGACTAATGCTGTTTCACTTGTAGCTACAACTTTGTGCTAGCACATATTTTGCTATTGACAGTTTTGGACAACTTCCTTACAGCTATAATCAGATTTTGTAAATTTGTACCTGCAGGCACAACCGGAGAAGAGACAAGTGTTTGCCGGCGAGCTTCAGAGGGTTGGTAATGCAGGAGCTAAAGTACTGCGTGAACTTGGAGATAAGATTGAAAAGATGGAAAAGTTAAGCTCTGCAGAGATACTCAAGGAAATACATGAGGCAGGAGAGGATTTGCAAATGAAGATAGACGAAAAATCATACCTTCTAGTCAATTCAGAAAGCTGGGCAACTGCACCGCAGTTCAAGGAATATGAAGAACCTATGATGAGCATAATCGATGTTAAAGATGATGAGAACAAAGTGATCAAATCCCTGAGTGATATGTTTGATGTTCAGAACCCAAACACGGGCATGGACTCTCGCATTTCAGATTTAATTTCCTCAGACAGTATGCTCAAGAAACCATCATGGCCGCGTCTGTCATTCACTGCAGATGCCTTGCTGAGCCAACAGGAATCCAAAATATATGAAAGTGCTAGCTCTTTATCCTTAGCAACATTTGCATCACTCTTGATTGAGTTTGTTGCAAGGCTTCAAAACCTTGTCGACGCATTTCAAGAACTCAGTGAGAAAGCAAATTTCAAGGTACCCATCGACCAACCAGCTGGAAAAGAGGTGGTAGGCTTTTGGAACAGACTAAGAAGTTGCTTTCACTCAAAGAACTGAATTCTTGAAAACTTGGTCAAGGATCATACTTTGGGCTTCAACCATGGAACTAAATTGATTCGAATACAGTAAACAAGTCAGGGTTTACATTGTTTTCTGCTTTCTTGTAGCTTGCCTACACAAATACAGTAATGCAGTTGGGAAGAACCTTCATGTGAAGGGGTGAGCCTAGCTACCGAAATTGCTCTGATCAGCTTCTTTCTTGAAGTTGTTACTTTATATTGTTGATGGTGAAGCACAGCAATCAAAATTCAGAGGTAAATACATGAGAAACTGAAAGAAGGGTAAAATGAATGATGATGATCAAGTTGGGTTCTGTCAACATACTTTCCTTTCTGATAGTAATAAAAGTATACGGCGAGATAGAGAGTTAATGTTTTTTGCTACGTGTTCTTTCATTTCATTTCAGCTGAAGCTTGAACTCTGTTAAGAAAATAAAAAAAAGAAACCTCTTATTTTTTTATTCTATTTAATTAAATTTTTATAATTTCATTTGATGTCAAATAAATCTTTTAATGATAAATTAATTATCATTAATTAAAATATAATTTATTATTTTTTATCCATGTAACATTGATATGAAAGCTGACATAATTATGTCACATTAGCATGTCAAACACATAATTATGTCACGTCGTCATCCATTTTAGTAGGTCAATATGTTATATTAATGTTATATGATATAAAATGATAAATAGTATTTTAACTAATAATGACTAATCAATCATTAATCATAAATATTTATTTGACTCAAAATAAAAATATAAAAATTTGATTCAACACAATAAAAAAATAAAAATTTATTTTAATTTTTTTGAATATTTAAAGAGATTTTTTTAGATATTATGTTTAAATTTAAGTGAATTTAAAATTATAAAAATGTTAACAAGTTAAAAAGTTTATCATATCAATTACAAAATTCACAAAAGGAATCACATTAAGAATCTTATAGAAGGTCAAATTAATACGGAGTATATTTTATCTCCATCCTTCATAATTTTAATTTTTTTACATGATATCTCATGATTTTTTTTCTTATCAACATTATGTGGATAACTTTTGTTACAGTTAGAAGATTAAATTATTAATTTATTAAATAAAATTAATGGTTTAACCCTTTGTAGGGATAGAGAAGTTATTCTCAAGATGCAAATGGAGGAACAGATTATTAACCTAGAAAAATGAAATTACAAAATGTTATATGAAAAAAATTGAAATTAGGGGCGATCTAGATGTAACTTACTCAAAAACCTTTGCGTATTTAAGCCCATTGACCGTTGACCAAATACATGGTGGGCCTTCAATCCAAATAGGCCCATCATCATGGGCCTCGAAATCCAACTATTACAAAAAAAATTCAAATTTGCAAATAAAACAATAAATAAATACAAACGAACATATTTCATTTCTCTTTCGTTCTTTCTTTTTTCTCGCGATACGGCCGGCGGGAAGGCTTCGAGATCGGTAAGAACCGCTTCCATTTCTCAGTTTTATCGCCCTTCTCTAACATTTTTCAATTTATTATTATAAATAAATATTGATTTATTTAGTTATTAATCTTTGACTTGTGTCAACCTCCGTTACTCTCATGTTGTGATTCTCCCGATCTTACAGTTCCTGGTATTTTCAATTCTCAAATTTCCTATTCCGTTCTCCTTGTTTTTGTTTTTCTCCTCGGAATCCAAACAAGGCAGTGGGATTTTAGCTTGGAATCGGTGTTTTCAGCATTTCTTTTTTCATTCTTGTTTATTTTTCGTTATAACATTTTTTTTCAGTTCCTGGATTTGAATTCTAGGGCCTCTTTTGGATCATGCTGTTTGGAATTGATCTATTTATCAAATTTTATATGTTTTTATTGCTGAGAAGTTTGAAGAAGAATGCGATGAATATAGTTAGAAGTATTGTGGATGGAATTATGATATTTAAGGATAAAAAATGAACACTGTTATAATATAATTTGACATGACTCGTGATTAATGATTGGTTACAGTTTTTTTTTTCTGTACTCATGCAGATATAACAAGTCGATTGAAGCTGCCAGAAATCGATTTAGGATGTCTACGGCTGAAGAACCGTTGTATCCAATAGCTGTCCTTATAGATGAGCTAAAAAATGATGACATTCAACTACGTTTGAACTCAATCCGTAGGCTATCAACGATTGCATGTGCTCTTGGGGAAGAGCGAACCAGGAAGGAATTAATTCCATTTCTGAGTGAAAACAATGACGACGATGACGAGGTGCTTCTTGCAATGGCTGAGGAGTTGGGAGTGTTTATTCCCTATGTTGGGGGTGTTGAGCATGCACATGTTTTGCTGCCACCTTTGGAAACCCTTTGCACTGTTGAGGAAACCTGTGTGAGGGACAAAGCTGTCGAATCATTGTGTAGAATTGGGTCTCAAATGAGGGAGAATGACTTGGTTGAATGGTTTATTCCTCTAGTCAAGGTTAGACATTTTTTTTTCTTAATTTTCTATTATTTGTTTTAAAGCTATTTCTTCCTACTCGTTAGTGAGATTTAGCTGCTGTTTTTGATGCAACTATAAGTTTTAGCAGTGGAAAAAAGTTTTAAGGTTTTCTTAGATGCTAATTACATGCCAAAAACTGTTTGGTACAGGTCTTAGATTGAGGTGATGAATTTAGTTAAGCAAGCTATTTAGTAACTGCATACAATGAATTTTAAAAAGCCTTTCAACTTCTGCTTTATGATCATAATACACTAACTATTTGTGAAACATTGCTAATGTGAAGGACAATTTAAACAATAATACTAAGGAAATTTAAATAATAATAATAAGGAGTAACATGATTTGTGATTAAAAGTTTTTAAAATGGTTCTGAATAAATGCATTTTGCCTTAAGTAAGAAGTAGGCTCATCCATATTCAATACTTTCCCTTTGTCACTTAAAAATATCCTTTCCAATTATTATTTACTTGCACAACCAAACATGCTTAAAAGATCAAATCACTACAACTGTTAATTTTAACACTTTATAATGTTATCAAACACCTATCTACAGCTAATATTGCTATTCTTCTGGTTAGAAGTTTTCTTCTATTCCCTCCCCCTCTCTTAAGCATGTTTGCAGACATTCATGGACAGAAGGTAAAGAGAGTGGATAACAATGAAAGGGAAAAGGGAAAACAATCTCATCTTATATACTGGAGTAACTTGCATGCGGACATTACTTGTATTTGCATCCTACATGAATGTGTTTCCTTCTATTTTCATGTGTCATGCTAGTTCTTATTCACATTATTCTCAGTAACTGCCATGTTTTTTGATATTTTTTTATAATTTATATTTAAATCTTCAGAGGCTGGCTGCTGGTGAATGGTTTACAGCTCGAGTTTCAGCTTGCGGGCTGTTTCATATTGCTTATCCAAGTGCCCCTGAGATGTTGAAAACAGAATTACGGTCAATATACAATCAGTTGTGTCAAGATGACATGCCTATGGTAAGGAGGTCTGCCGCATCAAATCTGGGGAAATTTGCTGCAACAGTGGAATCTGCTCATTTGAAGGCTGACATCATGCAAATCTTTGAGGATCTTACACAAGATGGTAATTTGAATATTTAAGACTTGATTTAAAAATCTCCCTACTTGTTAGGTTTGGTTACATTATGTATCCACAGATGGATACTGCTTTATGTGCTTCTTCTCCTTCCCTGCCCCTTCTCCATGTTTAAAGTAAATGAATTTGTTGCTTAAATAGTGGAATGTAGTAAGCTTAGATAGTGTTTTTCTATTTGGAAATAGACTAGTGTTTTATAGAAAATTTGATGTAGGGCTTCTTAGCATTCTACATCAAAGTTATTTTGTGTTAGCTGAAAAAAGTAGAATATTGTTGGGTGTCAATCTAGCAACAGCTAAAAGGTTAGTCATCTTCCCATGGCTGCTGCAACCTGCAAGGGTATGGGCATAGGTGAAGACACCTGATAGCTTGGCAGACAAGTCTCAGCAGCAGAAATGTCAAACTTCTTATATTGAGATGGATCAAATGTGCTGTTTGTTCAATTAGGCAATAAACAAAAAAAGAAAAAAAAAATCTTCTTAGAGCCTTTCTTTTGGCGTATTGGAAGATTGACCAGATGTCTCTTCTCTTGAAGATACTCTTTTAATTCCAGGGGAACTTTAATTGTCTCCTCAATTAGATTGGTACTATATAACTTACAGGTTTAATAGCTAGTCTTACACCCAAGGCCAAAGAAACCCTGCAATTATGAGAACAGGGTGTTGATTTTCAAATTCAATACATTTTACGAATCTTGGATTTATTATGCAGGAATTGTTCAATTATAGGTTCGTGATAAAAATAGTATTAGTAATAGCTGAACTGTTTTTATATCTTACATTCATTTGTTGTGAATTTACGCTAGAAGCTTTTATTAAATTTGTATGTCAGATCAAGATTCAGTTCGATTATTGGCTGTTGAGGGATGCGCTGCTCTTGGAAAGTTGTTAGAGTCCCAGGATTGCGTTGCACACATTCTCCCCGTTATTGTCAATTTCTCTCAGGTATATGCATAGCTGATGTATATTTCTCTCGTTTACATTAATTTTTTGTGAATTTACAATTTTGTTTCTTGCTTGTCTTTGTTTCTGATAATTTAGTAGGGCATGTGTTATGGAATAGTTAAACTGTTGATAACCTTGTGTTAATTGTTGCCATGTATTAGCATAGTTTTGTGGCTGGTCATTTGTACTTTTTCTAGTAGTAATGTAATAGTTTTTGTTGTTTTGCATGATCTATGGGCATCTTAATCAAAACACATAAGCTATGGTTCATGGTAACACCAGTGGCAGAAATTGTACTTGGGATTGTCTACAAGCCAAAGACTTAGTGGAGTAAAAGGGTTGGTCAATGATGGAATTTAAAAAAATATTGAATAAAAATGGAAGGTTTGTGGAATAGTAGGAGAAAACTGTTTACAGATTGGGGAGAAGTAATTCAAGAGTTATCCAGTTGATTTAATCGAAGACAAAGTTTTGGAGTTTTACAACTAATGAGAATGACGTTATGAGATTGGTGGGATTGCACCTATGTACTTACCTTTAAAATAATCCGAAGTTAGATGAGGGTAGCATGAGATTTTCAAAAATCAAAATAGCTTTGAAGAGGGAAGGATGAATGAAACCTTCCCTGCTGCCTTCCACCTTTCTGTCCACTCCAAACCAGCCCATGGAGGGACTAACTGACTTTATTTGGCAAAGGTAGTGCGAGAGAGTGAGAGGAAGTCAAAGAAGAATGCGATAGAGGTTATGAGGAAGGACATTACCGGGCATGATGAATTTTTAGTGTTGACTGTATTGTTAGTCTGCTATTAGTTATTCTAATATTTTCTTTAAAGCCTTACTGACTTTTGACTGTATTGAAGCCTATACTTTAGCCATGACAAGGGTTCTCCTATAGAAGCCTTGCAGGGTTCACCCACTCATAGTTCATTGTTTCTTGGGTGCTATTCTGTTATTTCCCCCATGGCCTGGAGTGATGTTACAAGTTCTTAAGGAATTTGGGTTCAAAATATGTTTTAAATGAGTAGGAATACGATGTCAATTGCTAGGGCCTAGAAGTGCATACTGGCACTCTTTTGAGAGTAAGGTGTTTGGAATTTGAAGAAAGTTTTGGCATGATCAATATCCTTTTCTTTAAAGCTTCATTTAGTCAGAATGAAGCATGGAAGGACATGCAAGAATAATCAGCTAAGTTGGTTTGATCATGCAAAATAAATTAATTTATATGCCTTGAGGAACAATAGAAACCGATTTTTGTGCCACTTAGGGGTTTGTTCGAGTTGATCAAGTTAATGTGCCTCAGATCAAAGATGATATGGATCAAAACTGTAAGAGGAGACATGGGGCCTGTTTATGTATATTAAATTTTTAGCCCTAACTAACTTTTGTTGAGGTGGAAGTTTAGAAGTCAGTCTTTAAGTAGTGACTAAAAGACTTCATTCTATTGTATTAGCAATATTTATCATGTAGTTATACTGCTGATTTGATCTATTTTCATGATTTATTAAACATTTTTTTAAAGGGTGTCGGGGAGGGAATGCTATTGGGTGTCCTGAGTATTCTGTAGCATATGAAACAATTTCTATGAATGGTTTCAGGCATCTTTAGCCTGAAAATAGTTTTGTTGATACTACATGCTCTTATATTTGTTCTATTTCTTGTATCTAACAGGATAAATCTTGGCGTGTGCGTTATATGGTTGCAAATCAATTATATGAGCTTTGTGAAGCTGTGGGGCCAGAGCCTACTAGGTATTTATTTATTGCTGATGCTATATAGATTGACTTTTGCCCCTTACCAAACGAGGATGTAACCATATGTATCACTATCTTACAAGGTTACGTGATCAATGGTTCAGAGGGTTTTTATTGTGTTTTGGCCAGTAATTATGATTCTTTATGTTATTTTCTCTTGATTATTAGTCACACTAACCTGAGGTGGTCTTTGTTTGTAACATTTTATTTATGTTTAAGGACGGACTTGGTGCCTGCATATGTGCGGTTACTTCGTGATAATGAGGCTGAAGTCCGCATAGCAGCTGCCGGGAAAGTAACTAAATTTTGTCGAATTTTGAGTCCAGAGCTTGCAATCCAACACATTCTTCCTTGTGTGAAGGTACAGACGTTTATGATTACTTAGAAGCTTCTGATCCTGTATGACTTTATGTTAGAGAAGAAACTTGTATTTGTTTCAAGTGATGTTTAATATTGGTCATCTACTCATCTCGATGCATTGCAAACGCCCTTTGCAGGACCTGTCATCAGATTCTTCCCAACATGTCCGCTCTGCTTTGGCTTCAGTTATAATGGGAATGGCTCCTGTCCTTGGTAAGGTAAGAACATAAAGTAATTCCTCGATGAGGAAGTATGCAAGAAAAATTCAAGGTTCATTTTATGCTGATACAAGCTAGAAATGATTGATTTTACAAAAAAGTAGCAACATAAATTTTCTCCTACAAGTGGATTTGGGCTGATATGAGGTCTTTTTATTGTTATTGTTAAGTTGTGTTTGTTTTAGTTGATTTCTCAATGTTCTTGCTGGATGCATCAAGATACTGGTTTAAATTGCTTTTATGGGATTATTGAACTTCATCTGATGGTCCTTGCAGGATGCAACTATCGAGCAGCTTCTTCCAATATTTCTCTCCCTTCTGAAGGATGAATTTCCTGATGTGCGCCTCAACATAATCAGCAAGCTTGATCAAGTTAATCAGGTTTGGCACCATTTAAAGCTTCACCGCTGTTTTCTGTGTGTGCTGATCTGCTTATTTTTTGCTACCTTAGTTGTTTGGCTTTTGCTTGAGATTGCAACTTTTATCAAACAAACAAAAACAGTTGAAGCAAAATGGCATCAGGGTCTCAGAAGTGGCTACTAACAGTGAATAGAATTAAGTTTTAATCACAACTTATTATTTGGTGTACATGCTATCGGTGCATTCTATGTGTAACCATTATATTCAAGTTAACTGCATTCTCTTAAGCAGCTTTCAAGTTGTTAAATAAACTTTTTCTGGCAGGTTATTGGAATTGATCTATTGTCCCAATCCTTATTACCAGCCATTGTTGAGCTTGCAGAGGATAGACATTGGAGGGTTCGGCTTGCAATAATTGAGTATATACCATTATTGGCAAGTCAGTTGGGTGTTGGGTTTTTTGATGATAAACTTGGTGCCCTTTGCATGCAATGGATGCAGGATAAGGTTGGTGCCTTCCTATCTTGCCTGTGTAATAGCTATAAGTTTAAAGGACTTGTTGCTTTTCTGTATTCGCCCTTGCATACAAATGTTTTGTTTGCATTTTTCTGTACTCTTTATGTTTTTATATCTTATTTTCTTTTGTTTTTAATTTAATCTCCTTAGAACCTTTTATGTATATGTATGTTTCTCTCTTGATTGTTTAATATTTGCTTTAAGTAGACTGATATTTTTGGGGACTATGCATTGAGAAAAGACCCAAAATGGGATCTTCAGGTTATATTGCTATGGAAGGCTTCATGATGGGATAAGAAAATTTAAATTTTTAAATAATTAAACGATGGGATTCCTGATACTGTTTATTAATTATGAAATATTCTGCCCTTCTAAGATTGTCTGGTTTGATAATGTATGAGTTCAAAAAAAAGTGTAGTAAATCCATCCATATCTTTCGTTGGTTTAGTTCTGTATTTATCCTTAGTTATTTCAGAATGCTTTTGGCTTGTGATTTGTACTATAATATAGGAGGCTATGAGCAGCCTGTATGTTGAAAGGGGAACATATTTAGGGCAGCTAGATAGCGGAAGGACTATATTGCTGGCAAGGAGGGAGTAAACTTCTAAAAGTCTATTTTTAATATGTGAAGACTTTGCTCACTGCATTGTTAATATTTACTTCCTGATGGCAAAAAATGATATGATTTTAATCCAAGCTCTATTTTGCATGGTATTATTGCAGGTTTATTCTATTCGAGATGCAGCTGCTAACAATTTAAAGCGTCTTGCTGAAGAATTTGGCCCAGAATGGGCTATGCAGCACATTATTCCACAGGTCTGTCCAATAATTTTACAATTGATCTTCAGTAAAAAAAAGAAAATGAATAGTAAAGTGAAAGAAGAAAAACCATAACAGTTTTACTGCTGAAAGTAAATAGATGTTTGTGCTAGTCGTTCAAGCTTTGCTTAGTTTTTATGAGAATTGTGAGTGGCAGTTATGCTTTACATAGTTTTTGCACAAAGTCCTGCTAGGTCTGTACTGACCTTTTTTCTTTTATGCTGTGCACTAACACACTTTGTTTTAGTGAGAAATGATTTGA
Organism: Theobroma cacao; assembly: GCF_000208745.1. Taxonomy (NCBI): domain Eukaryota; kingdom Viridiplantae; phylum Streptophyta; class Magnoliopsida; order Malvales; family Malvaceae; genus Theobroma; species Theobroma cacao. The sequence goes on from NC_030851.1 coordinate 40,761,009, forward strand.
TAACTTTCGTGTGGATTTTTGAATAGTTTTTTCATCCTTTGGCTTGTTGATAATCCCGATGCATATGTTCTTGTCATTTTGTTTGACCTTTGCATTGTGTTTTGGTATTTGTTTTGCCCTGTTTAATTTACTTATTATTCAGTTTACAGTTTTGTTTAACATGGAAGTCAGGGTCTTTCCTGAGCAGGTATTAGAGATGGTTAACAATTCGCACTATCTGTATCGGATGACCATTCTACGTGCCATTTCTCTCCTGGCTCCTATTATGGAGTCAGAAATAACATGTTCTAAACTGTTGCCAGTCGTCATCAATGCATCAAAGGACAGGTTTGCAAAATTTGCAAAATCAATGGGAAAAGTTTAGTATTCTGATCAGAGCGATCCATAATTGACAGACCGCATTTTTGCTTTCTGCAGGGTCCCCAACATTAAGTTTAATGTGGCAAAGGTTTTGCAGTCTCTCATTCCCATAGTTGATCAGTCTGTAAGTATTCCGATTTCGATCATACTTTCCCACCTTTTTCCCTTTTGTATGTTTTCCCCCATCTTGTTTCCACCTTTTTCTTTTCTAATTGGTTTGCACTGGCCTACCGTTTGTTGCCCTAGGTGGTGGAGAAGACAATCCGTCCATGCTTGGTGGAGCTCAGCGAGGACCCAGATGTTGATGTCCGCTATTTCGCTAACCAAGCACTTCAGTCTATCGACCATGTCATGATGTCCAGCTAGGATAGACCTGTTTCACCCAATCATCAACGACCTCGTCACCGGAGGTACTTTATTCTTCCTCATTAGGTTGGTTTTCTCTTTCCTAATGCTCTGATTGGTAGCTTTGTTGTATCATTGTGGCTGACCATATGCTCAAGCTTTTTTTGGCTACTGAAAATGTGCTCAAGCTTGAGAGGCATATCCCTAATTAATTTTTTATATATGTGATTTTTGTTGTTTATATTCTATTGATTTTTTTTTTTTTTGGTTTCTTATTTCTTTTAATATTATAGTTTTTTCCTACAATCTATTTAAAAGTCTAAGTATAAAATAATAATTAAAAAAGTCAGCCGGATTGAGCTTCGGTTTGACTTTAAAAGGTAGGTCCGATGGACTTAACCCAAACTTGACCCGGCCCAACCCACGGACACCTAGTGATTGGTACGTGTTAGCCTTGGGCCAACTAAAAGATTAGAAACATACCTCTTCTGATTTCTCGTAGAGAAAAAAAACAGAATAGTGCTTTGATTTTGTTGCATATAAAAAGAGAAATGAAAAATGAGGTTCAGCTGTGCTGCGGAGTGGCGACCACCATGTGAATCTCAATTTGTATTGCTGTGCTGGGGGGCATTTGAATTTGAAAGGAAGTTGTGCCTAAACTCCATACAAAAAGACTAGTCTGTTATGTAAAAGAATAATTTGAACTTTGGAGTTTGAATAAAAAAGAAAGTGTTTGTTTTCTCCTATGAGAAAATAACAAAATAAATCTTCGAGTATGTAAAATTTTAGTATGCCTTTTTTTTTTAAAAAAAAATACTAAATTATGTATTTTAAAAATATAAATAACAGTTAAAATTTAAACTTTAGATCTCGAGTTTAAATTTTAAATTGAAAACATCGTATGTATGCAAAAACACTAATAAAAATTTTTTTTATAAAATTGAAAAAAGAATACCTACGTTTCTACTTATAAGTACGATATTGAAATTGAAAAGTAATAAGACATCAAGTTGAACTCGGGAATGATTTTGCCTAAGTGTAATAAATATTTGGAGCTAAGTTTGTCAACTGGCAGCAGACCACACGTACTTGTCACAGCATGTGTATTATCTTACTTTTTTTTTTTTTGAACATTTGAGCATTTGACATTAGTACATGAATTTCTTATTTAAAGAATAAGATTCGAATCTTTTTTTCTCAATTAAAAAAAATCTACTATTTTTTTTAAATAGTTTTTTAAAATTTTTGTTTGCCAAATTTCAAATCAAATTATTGAGGGAATTTTTAGTTGCCAATCAGTTCATGTAATTATGTATCAAGTGGTTAATCAGGAATCAACGGACCGAACATAATTTCTTTCTCGTTTAATAAAACATTAATTGTAACTTATATTTATAGACATTGATTTATTAAAATGTTGTATATTTATGTCGTAAAAAGAAAATGTATTTAATGTATAGTTTATATAATTTTGTAAAATAGTACATTTAAATAACTTTACTCCATCTAAAAAAACATTAAATATTAAACTTCTAAAAAAATATCAAATTTTGATATAAAATACACTAAAATAAGAAGTCTTCATTGACAAAGGCGAGTGCTACTGAAGGCTTTTATTTTGGTGGTTGAAGCATTTGTCACCTTGGACTGGTGGCTCAGCCACATTTAGCCCAACCACCAAAGCTCTCTATTCATTACCATAAATAATTATAAATATACATAAATATAGAAGACCTACCACAATGAAATATTAATTCATTCGTGAACTCATAATGACAGTCCCTTCGTCATTTCCTTGCAAGAAATACATGCTATTCCATCGATAATTGTCGACGGAATTTTATCGACAGATTTAATTCCGTCAATAATATAGAAGCAACCCAAGATGAAGAACAACAAGAAATCCCAAACGATATTAATTTGTTCTGAAATTCGACAGGTACTCATCATCATCATCATCTTTATTTACATATATAAAAGTAATCTTGATCTTGTCTCTTTGAAAATATACTTATAGATCATTTCTTTTGGACATGTTAGATATACATGGAACATTCATTTGAGCAAGAATATCAAGGCATGAAGGAAAACATGAAGGTACCAACAACGAGGTTGTCAAGAACCTCGACCTCGGACCTTAACAAAGGTTTAGGGTTGTTGTGGTACCTTTCCTTCAAAAGTGTATATACAACCTCCCCATATTTGGACAGTCGGACAAATTATGGTTATTCTCAAACCCTAGACTCGAGACAAGTTTAGACTTTTGAATGACATGGTACTTTCCTTTCTATTTTTAAGGTGATCAATATGTCATTTTCTTTTTAATTTTTATGGTAATAAATACTTGTCACCCTACCACTTGGTAGACATCGACGATTGAGTTTATTAATATATTTTAAAATTTCATTACACTCGAAAAATCTTTTGTCAAGATTGTGATATTTGATACGATCACGTATCAATTAATGTTAAATCGGTTGATATTAAGTTCGAGGATTGTCAAATTTTTTATATTAAGGTTAAAGATTTGTGCGGATACAAATCAAAAGATTAGTTCGATAAAAAAATAAGGGTTTAATTCATAAATGAGTATAATTCGGAAACTTTTTTATTGTTTAAGTTTTTTTTAATTTTTTTTACATATATGTATTAGTTTATACCATTGTATATTGAATCTTTACTACTTGTCTATAATAGACAAAAGATTTATATTATGTATGGTTTGCATGAGTAATTTCGAGTAAATTGCACTACAAGATCTTACTCTCTTTTAATGAAGGTTTTATTATTTTGCTTGTTATCTTTCCAATTATTGTATTTAGAGTAATTATTAGTTCATAATAACTCAACACCAAGACTTCATGAGGCGCCTAACTTAGGTGAGAAAGAAGCAATAAACTTCCCATTTTTGATGTCTGATTATGCTTCTGCACCAGTTTCACCCTAATTTTTATAATCAATAAGCCAAATACTTGAATACCAGCTTCACCCTAAATTGCCCAAACAGACATCCGTGGTAAGCTTGAGAAAAACCATTAGAAGCTAGGAGACGATCCCTGTTTGATGTTAGTGCTTTACTTTAGTGATGATTCGCTTCAAGTTTGGTATATATTATCAAGAAGAAAATATATTCCAGGGGAATCCCCTACAAAGGATGGTTCCATATCCCAAGCATCGAAGTCCAGGCAACTTGTCGAGTTCCATTGATGAAATCCTTGAGCATTAAGCTGATTCCAAATAGCAATCAGATCAGTGTGGGGGCCAATGGCCATGTTCGATGGTTTCCTCTAAGTCTCATTGCAACAATGGGGCAGATGCCATTGCCTATAATGCACAAGTCAAAAGGTTTCTAGTAGGCAGATAACCTTAAGACAATAATGACCAATTGAAATAAATCCACTTTTTGGGTAAGTAGGGAGTTTCTCCATGTCCAATGGGTAAGACGAGTTACATTTTTTGCCATGAAGAATAACTATTTCCATCTATTACTCACAAAAAAAGAACAAATAGAACACTTCTATACAAATTAATTACTTATTTTAATTATTTTAAAAGAGAAATTTGGACTAACTTTTCAAATAACGAAAATAACTTCCAACCATGCATATAATTTATAATATATGTTTAATTATATAAACAAGTACTTAAATTTTAGTCTTCCTTTGGTAACATTCATTGGAAGAAAGCCCCCGAGCAAAGATGTCATGTAAGAGAAATACAGATGTCATGTAAAAAAAATACAAATCTTGGAATTTTTTTTTTTCACATATTCAAAATCACAATATAAAAACGTAAACAAAAATAATATAAGATCAAAATCAACACATCGCAACTCACAAATCATTTTTGTCTATTCTGTTTTTTATAAAAAATGGGTAAAATGACTAACTTCTCTAAAGAAAACACCTGTAGTAAAATTAAGCACGGTATCTATTTAATGAAAGAGTTTTCATAATTTTCAAGATCTTTTGAAGGATTGGAAGGAGTTATATATGGAGTTAGGGTCCACTCTAGAGAAAACTATATGTTAGTGGCCATTACAGTGCATAGGCCTCTCTTTGCTGTTCTTATTGCTCTATATACGGAAGCGCATATCAATCAATCAAATGACAAAAAAAAGGGACCCTTTCCACCACTTAACAAACTAGAGATATAAATTGAATTACACTTGTCTATACACGGAATTTCTGAATTTAGGGATGTACATTTCACTTTTCCTTAGCACTAGCTTTTGCCTATGACACACAAACTACACTTAGATGTTTGGAAAATCAAAATATAAGGAAGATCATAATCACTGACAGATGAAGGCCTTGATATGGCCAATCATTTCATGGGTTCGAGTTTGTGAGAGCTGAGACTTGCTAAGGACCTGAAATGCATGACCAACACCTCCATACAACACATGCTCCACCTTCTTCCCTGCTCTACCCAAGGCAGTGCAGAACTCCAGGTTCCTGTCTTTCAATATATCCATCTCTGATACGCACACTAGGGTGGGCAAGAGCCTCATCTCCTCCATTTTTGCTGACCCTTTTCCCAAAGGATTGCACCATGGATGGTCACGGTTGGAGCCACATGGCAAAGCTAATCGCCAATATGTATCCGAAGCTGCTAGGCTGAGGGCAGAGCGAGGCGATTGGACCATATTCCTTTCGGAATTCGTACGTGTTTCTCCTCCGACAAAGGGTTGTATTAAGATAGTACCATTGAGAGTTAAAGGGTATGGGTTGTGAGAGCCAAGTCTTGCGGCCACATTGTGGGCGATATTGGCACCGGCGCTGTCACCGGCTAAGAAGACGCTAGAGAAATTGCAGTGGTTTGACCACCATTCACCGGATCCATTCCATGCTTCCTGTTTTAACCACGTAAGACACTTGAACCCATCTTCATAAGCAGCAGGAAGAGGGTTTTCTGGGGCTAAACGATAGTTAACAGACATGATCAAGCAACCAGCTTTGGCTGCTAGCTTTGCTAGAAACTCGTGGTAGCAACTCCAAGCAGCTGAGCCGACACAGAACCCTCCCCCATGGAAGTAAACGACCAAAGGGAGCTTCCGATTGGACTTGGGGACATAAAAACGTGCCCAAACATTTGTGAACTCGTCAATAACCATGTCTTTCGATGTCACACCAAGCTCTGGAGCCAATGCAGTGCTAACATTCGGAACGATTTGTGGTCTTTCCACATGTCCATCTTTGGACACTTTGATCAGCCCTGGAATCTCTTCTACCACAGCACCATGTTGATTCGAGCCTCTCCCTATCTGCATGCCTAGACTTTGATGATCCACAGCAATGGTAGCCATTCTTCTTCTTCACATAGAATGAAAATCAAATTAAACAAGCTAATCAGAGATTGGAATACTACGGTTGCTTAAGACAGCTTATATAGGAAGCTACGACGAAAGGACATAGAGAAAGAGAGGTGCTCAGAATATCCTTGGCTGCCAAGTGGGCAATTGGGTAGAAGCCACATGTCTTCACATGGAATCAAGGTAGGGGGGTCTAGCGTTTTGCCTGAATTATTGTGGTTATGCCTTTGATCTTTGTTGTCAAGCACTTTGAGGCTTTGATGGGTTTAAGTTTTTATTATGGTCCACTGTCATGTCGGAGCAAATTTTGGTCGGCCTGATTGCAAAGGAAAAATTAACATGACATTTTTGAGTTATGAAAAAAGAGGTCTTCCCTCAAGATTAAAATACTAAGAAGTCAATCGAGGCCCTGGAGGTCTGACTTTTAAATTTGGTCATACACGTTTCTCAAGCTCTCCACGAGGTCCAGGCTTTAACTATGATTAGTTTTTTCAAGTTTAGAACCCTCTAGCCTCTAGGTAATTCCGCTTATCTCATCTCCACTACCATTGCAATAGCCTTAAAGCCGCCATCCCCACTGATGTATGACAAATAACAAAAACATTGAACTTATGCCACAATTCAGGGATTAAGATATTCATCATGCTGACCAGGTTGAATCTTTTAGATCTTACGTTTCAGTTTCCTTCCTCACATTTCAAGAAAGATTAACTCAACTCACTCGTTCACTGATAGACCGACAAAAGTTGAGATTCCGTGTACAATAAATTTCTGTACTTCGAAGGGTCTCTCTTTCTTCTGTCAACCTGCGTTCTGGACGTATAATTTTCCATAAATTAAAGGCCTAAGTCTGAAGAATTAGGAAGAGATATTCAAGCATTATACATTGTATCAGATAGTTTTGCAGCAGTGGAAAAAACTTTCGCTTTAGAATATGTGGCCTGATAATGTTGACGATTTGAGAGACAAGACATGTAGTGGCGTCAAAACACCGCTGCCCCAAACTTTATAGGTGGCCTCCCAATACCATCTTTTCAAAGTACTGTTTGAGTCATTTTTCTATCAAATTAGGGGAGAAGCCATTCTCAATTTCTCTGCCACTGACTGACAGACATGTGAACCTTTAGGATTGGAAAAGTCTTAATCATAAAATTCTAAGTATATAGATTGGAGAATTTAGGTGAGCTCGAGGTAATTAATGATCACACTAATAATCCTCTTACTATAAATTATTCACATTATTGAACAATTTTTAGGATTTATAATAAAAATTATTATAAGTGATATGAACAATTTTTGAACTAATTAGAGATTATGTATACAAAAAGGAAAGAATATCTAGATGATAACTAATGGACTACCATGGAAAATGCTGTTCAACTAATGGACTTTTTTTTCATAGGCGAAAAGGTACTTTAGTTTTGTCGATAAGGGCTTAGGATAGTCATGGTGTCATTGATTCACATTCATGCATGGCCATTGAATTGGGTGTTTTCAAATGGTCAAAAATATCTCATTTATAAAGTAATCTCAATATTCAATATATAGTTATGTTTGTATGAATACAAACGACAAAGAGCCTACCTAATAAAGCTCGGGGCTAAATTTTATACATACACATTTATCATTGAGTCAAAAGTTCGGATAAAAATTAATAAAAACTAAAGTAACGAAGATCTCTGCCATTGAGCCTTGATCTGTTTCTGTTTTTTGATGTGTTTGTTTCCTCAATAATTGATTCCAAGTATATATGGGGAAGAAAAAAGAAGAGAGAAACAAAAGACAGTGCAATTAAGATATTGGTGAGGATGAAATCTTTTTAAGTACATGCAAATGGGCAGCTATCCTTTAATTATTCTTCAAACATTTGCATTTCCCTTTGTTCTTTTTAGACTACTTACACTGTACCTCAAAGTAGATAAGAAAGAAAAAGAAAAAGAAAATCAGGTGATGTTCACGTGGCATGGAACAATAGAATAATTATCACCAATTATCCATGTAGAAAAAATAAAAAAAATACAATCCGAATATTCAAATTCTTCAATGCCAACAATTTGAATCCTTAATTTCTAGAATGTTTTATTTTATTATTGTTTTTTTTATATATATTTTAAATAATCCCCTCTTGGCTTTAGGTCACGGAGTCAGGGATGCCAATTTTCATAGGTTCTTCTTTCTCTCCAGCCTTGCCCCATGAAGTATATATATATATATATATATATTCATTCTTAATAGTAGTAATTTGATAACATCAATCATTAAGTAATAGAACAGTGTAAATTATCGTCCAGAAGTTATTATATCAATTGGAAAAACTTAGATAAACCATACATAAGTCTCGCTGGTACTCTGTTTGCACACCTACCCACTTTTCTTGTTAACAATTTGCTGCCTTACGTCGGCCTTTTGAAATTTATGGGCTTAGAGAGAGATTAAGAAATATCAAACGATGGAAAAACAATGACAGAAAGTGGGAAATTACTTAGTTAGAATGTGGTTCATGCATGCTAAGGTTTGACGATATTTGTATACAGTGTAGATTAACAGGAAAAAAAATGAAAAATAACTAAAATTAAATCAAATCCTTCATTAGTTATTAGCTCTATCGAAACATGCCGACTTGTATTGATGGAGGCAATGCAGACATTCGTTTCTTCCTTTCCATGTTTCCATGCCACCCTATGCCATCATCATAAACAAAATAAAAAATAAATCAAAGTAAACACAAAACATATTCATTACTGGTCCGACTCTCACAATCTAATAATGAGTTTAACTCAAAATTATGTCATTTGTGAGTAGTTCATGTCTTTTTATTGATTTCTGAGAGTCGGATAAAGAAGATATTTGATCTCTAAATGTATATACAGACTTATCGACATGTCGAAACCGCGATTTTTGAGCTCTCTGTACTCTTGGCACAGTGCACATTCTTCACAGCAACAATGGATACAGCAATCGGTGCAAGGGCTCTCCTTCAAGAAATATTGCCCTCTCAACTTGGATCGATAGAAGCATGAGTACAAGCAGGAGCAACCCGTCACACACAGTATC